>NC_142686.1:92356293-92508620 GCF_056320005.1 Nelumbo lutea
ACTTAGACTTTGATTTGCTTATAACCATACTTTTACCTCTGCTACCTTGTCCTCGATCTCTATCATTGCTTATTCCCTTGTTTTCAATAATCAAAACCTCTGACTGAGAAGTGGATGTCTGTTGAGTTCGTCGTCTGACTTTTTCATTCAAAACAACAGTTTTTACATATTCCAAGGTCACTACACCACCAGGAGTAGAACTGGACAAAGTCACATGCAAATTTTCCCAAGAGTCAAGTAGAATATTAAGCAACCAAAGTCCCAAAATTTTACCTTCAAATTTAATACCCATGTCAGACAATTGATCAAAGCACTCCTGAAATTCACTTATGTGATTAGAAATAGGAGTACCTTCCTTGTACTTCAAATTCATAGCCTGTTTCAGCAAAAAAAAATATTGTTCTCAGATTTAGAATCATACAAAGTCTCAAGCTTATCCCATAAGGTTCTGGCATGTGAATCATTAGCAATATGATTCAAAACATTATCATCTACTCATTGTCGAATAAAGCCACAAACCATCTCATGCTCAAAAAGGCCAATCTTCATCAGATTTATTTTCAGGTTTTTGAGTAGCAAAAACTGGTAAATGTAACTTTTTCACAAACAGTAGATCATTCATTTTTCCTCTCCACTTGTGGTAATTGGTGCCATTCAAACTAATCATTCTACTATAATTAGGCTCCATCATTCAATCAAACAAATAACCTTATTCTGATACCAGTTGTTGGGAACACACCAAAAACATCCTGACAACAAATAATGATAAGATGACACTAAAAATAAATAGGCAAGGGAATACACAATTTTTAACATGGAAAATCCTCTCAATGTGAGGAGTAAACACCACGGGACCTAGTCTAGTAAAATCTCCACTATAAAATATAATAAGTACAACAAAGTGTCTCCAAACAAAAGGATTCAGCACAAGCTCCTACTCACAATCAACTAGTGGAAATCACCAAAAGCTGTCCAAATAACCCACAATAGGGTACAAACAACCCAACCAAAAGAGATGAATAAACGAAAATCTGACCATATAGATTAAAGCCCACGATGTCAGAAACAATATACTGAAAAATCATAAAAAACGGAGCACAAATGATTACTTGTTTTGATGAAGACAATGAGCAGAAATCTTCTCTTGTTGAAGATTAAAGACGCGACTGGCGTCGTTGGCTACCGCCTGTGGCGGCTGACGGTGACTGTTGCTGGAGCGATGAAATGGAGGCGGCAATCGATGGTGGAGATGGAGCGGTGGATGGCGTCGTTCTCTGTTCTGTTCGTAGAAAAAGGAAAGGACGATGACAATCCCCTTTCCAAATTTTCTTCCCCCCTTTTTTTTGGTGAATACAGCGATTTCATCGATAGAAAAAGATAATGAGAGTTTTTTTTTTTTTATATTAAAGGGTTGTGGCCCCCACTTAAGGAGGACCCACAACAAATGTCAGAATTGTTGCTGCATTCAATTCAGAGGCAAACTTAGCCTCTTCTCCTCCAGCCTCGATTTACCCCTGAGACACTGTTTTTGGAAGGAACAGATTGCTGGAAGTTGCAACGGAGTAGCACAGTTCTCACTCTATGTCTCGTATGCCCTTGGATTGTGGTATGCATCCTGGCTGGTGAAGCAGGGTATCTCTAATTTCTCAAAAAACAATAAAAGAGTGTTCATGGTCCTGATGGTGTCTGCCAATGGCGCGGCTAAGACGCTCACTCTCGCTCTTGACTTCATCAAGGGTGGTCGTGCCATGAGCTCAGTCATTGACCTCCTAATTCTACACCTGCACCGGACAACCTCAAGGGGAAGTTGAATTCAAGCATGTTGATTTAGCGGATATGTAAGTCTTTTGAGACATTAGCTTACGTGCCCAAGCGGACAAAACACTAGCCCTTGTTGGTCCAAGTGGGTGTGGTAGGAGCTCTTATTGCGCTTTTGTTGCAATCCTCGCAAGGCTAGGAAGTTGACGGAAGAAAGAGATTGGGGGAGAGAGAGGGAGGACTTCAACGGAAGTCTGCTGCCGCTACTATTCTTGTATGTGAGGTCAGGGAGGATGAACGGTGAAGGGTAATATGGGAATTAAAAAATTTTGCAACGGCAATTTTTAAAAGAATGCTAATAGAAGGGGGTCTTTGCCTCACGGTCATAGTGCAGTGGGTCTTTGTCACAGACCCCATAATTATTGATTTTTGGCATTTATTTTATGCACGGGCTTCTGAACTCTTTTCCATAAAAAATGCAAAATGAGAAGCAGCAATTTTATAACATCGCGGGCCATTGTCCGTCACAAAACATTAAACACAGGTTATAGGGGTTAGCATTAGCAAATTGCAAATACAGGGGGCTTTATGGCCCATGGGCTCACCATTTAAATAAGCATCGGGTAACACAAGAGCTGGACTCCCATGATGTCATCCTATCCTACGCACGTGTTAGCACAGACTTGAATTCTTGTCGAAAAACTCAGCCTTTTCACTTCACACGTGCGGTCGATGTAATGGTCCTGTCCTCGGCTCGTCTATAAAAGGGAGATCCAGAGGAGCTGCGAGAGGGCAGGAGAAAGAAAAGCGAAAAGAGGCGGGAAAAGGTTTTCCACAGCCGCTCCCCCTCATCTTCCCTCTTCCTCCTCCTCCTCCCTCCTGTCCTTGTTCAAATGGAAAGCCAAGGGATCTCCTCCGTCGATTGCCATAATCTTCCGGATGAAGAAGCCTTGCCCGTCGGATCACCGGATAATCTAGGGTTTCAAGGAGAAGATCAGATGGATACAGCTGAAGCTGCTGATCCTTCCCCCCTTCCCGAGGCCGTCGTCCTCACCGATGATCTCCGAAACAAGATCATAAGACAGGTGACCCATCGTTTCCCTTCTTTTTTTTTCTTCTTCTACAGAAAATTTTGCTTCTTTATGTAGTTGTTTCTTGCTTTGATTTTTCTTCTTGCATTATTTTCTTTCTAAACGTTTGCTTATATTCTTTGTGGATGCAAGAAACTATAATCTAGGAGCCATGTTGAGTCGTACGCAAAAGTAATGATTTAAAAAAATCTTTTTTTTAAGATGAACTGATTAGGGAAAGTTCAAAGCCAAAGAAATTTAAAAGGTTTAAAAAGGAAGGATTAGATAAATGTTAGAAAAAACTTAAATTTTCAATAGGAAAATAAACCCTTTTCCTAACTTTTCCTGGCGATTGGTTTTAAATTGAAAACAAGATTGACTTGTTTGAAAAATGTATGGGCGTTGTGACATTTGAATCTAGACGCCCAACCCTCTATTCAGAAAACGAATTAAAAGGAGGAATGACATTTTCTTACATTCACTCTTCACTGTTTTGGAAAGCGTTTGTTTTTCATAGCCAGTTTATGTGCAACCAAGACCGGGAAGCAGTAGTTTTCAGGAAATTGTTCTTTTCTTTTTCCTTCATTTTATGTTTAACTAGATGTAAAAAAATTGCAAAACTTATCCTATTTACGTGTTTTGTACTTTGGATCTTCGTTTTTTCTTGGATACTTGTTCTGCTATCCCTTTCTTATGTGGTAGTAGAAACAAACCCTTCTTCATCTTTGAATACTGCATTTTTGAATTGAATATTCTTAAGAAGTCTGATTTCCATGTCTTACAAAATTACCAACATGCAACTGAAGGCGCCATATGTCTCATGAATTGATCTTCTTTTGCTAAGTCTATCGTGTAGGACTAGAAAGAGAAAGTCCATTAAGTTGTACGTGGTTGGTAAAGAGGGGGGAATTAATAATATGGATTATAAAAGAAAGATTCATATTGGAGGATGGGTACAAGGATAAATAAAACAAATCAGAATAAGAAGAGGGAAGAAAGTAGAACAAGACCATACCTTTAAAGAGAGAGAGAGAGATTAGAATTACTTGGAGGCCCCAACTATCATATCTTGTTAGAACGTAACTTTTATTCATCAAATCAGCTCTGATATAGGGATGTAATCTTCTTTTTACAGAAACCAATTTCAACTAGGAAACTTGCTGGTAAAAAAATCAACTAGGAAACTGATAAAGATACTGCTTCAAAATTCTTTAAAGCTAAGTCAAAAACATGGGGACACTCTGTAAGGATTTAGACTCCTAAGTAACTCTATAAGCCTCTACAAATCCTAATACAACTAAACAAACAGGTAACAACTCTAAAGTTGACACTAAAAGAAAACAAAAAAAAAACTTAAATACCATCCTCCTATATGGGCACTCACTAAAATGGCCATTTCTTACTCTTTCCCCCAAAATATATTAGGTTTGCAAGATATTAGTCTTTCTAGATTTTTTTTAATGAAAAAGGGTAAAATATGATTGTATTACTTTGTCAAGATATGTAAAAACGTCCTTTGTCCAAAGAGTTTCTGTACATATTAACAATAAGCCACCAAAACAGTCAACACTCAAAAAAGAGGAGCTACATTCTCCTCTAAACGCTCTACGAGTGGAAATCCAGGTTCTAAGACGCTCAATAGAAGATTAATCTCAGTCTCCACAGGATATGAGTGGAAATCCAGCATTTTGCTTTTCTTGTTCATCTCATTGATATGGCATTCCAAGAATAAGGTATGGTCGTATGGACTGAAGCTGGGGGGCACCATTGACGCATGATGGCCTACAAGACATGATGCTAGGTTCTACATGAGAACCTGCAATGAAGAAATAGGTGGCTTGATGTCTCAGTTTCCTGTTCACATGGTGGGCAAAGGGTGTGCCGATCCCATTGCCCTCCTGGTGGGCTTTTTCATGGGCTAGGTAGCCCAAAGGGCTTTCCTGGCCGGACCCGACAATAATACATATAATAAAAATCATCATCATCACCATCTATGCCTTATCCCAACCATATGGGGTCTGGCTACATGAATCCTGTCTTGCCAAATTATTCTATTTAAATCTATATTCACAGTTGGTGCTATTCTATGTATGTGGCCAAACCATCTTAGTCCATTCTCTCAGATTTTATCACTTGTTGGAGGTACTCCTAGGTTCCCTAATCCTATCCTTTTTAGTTTTTTCACTCATTCATCATAGCATTTGTATTTCTGCCATATTCATTTTTTGGGCATGTTTCTTGGCTAGCCAACACTCTTCTCCATACAGCATAGCTGGCCTCACAATTGTTTTGTAGAATTTTTCCTTTTAATCTAAGTGGTGTTTGCCTATCACATAAAAGTCCAAATGCACCCCACCATTTTGCCCTTGCTCTAGTTCATTGGGTCACATCCTCCTCAATTTCTCCCTTACGAATTATTGAACCAAGGTACCAGAAAGTCATGTTGAGTTGTCTCTTGGTCTCCAATCCTAAGTGTATCTTGATTTACATTCCTATTATTACTAAATTTACATGTCATATATTCTATTTTAGTCCATATTTTAAAACCTCTTGTTTCTAAGGCATTTGCCCATAAACTTGATTTTGCATTTAATCCTTCACTAGTTTTATCAATTAAGACAATGTATCCGCAAACACCATGCACTATGGAACTTTTTCCTGGATATGTTTAGTTAATTCATCTAGGACCAATGCAATTAGATAAGGGCTAAGTGCTGAGCCTTGGTGATGACCCATGCTAAGTAACTGTAAAATTTGAAGTTTCTCCCACTGGTGTTCTAACATTGCTTGTTGCCCCCTCGTACATGTCCTTAATTAAGTCTATATACCTATTTTGAACCCCTTTCTTTTCCAAGACCCACCATATTATTTCTTTATGAGCTCTATCATATGCCTTTTCTGGATCAATTTACACCATATGTAGATCTTTCTTCTTCTTTTGGATAAGTTAAAATGTGTTTAACAAGATTTGAACGCATGACCTCTTGTTTTCATATTTGTCAATTGCCTCAAAAGAAATCTCTGAAACACTTGTTCAATTGCATACAATAAAAAATATATGAATAATATAGAATGAATATATATTGATATATAATATGTTAGTTTATTAAATTACAACGTAAATAGGACTCTAAGACTCTTTATGTCCAAACTGGGCTTCAAGCTTGGGCTCAAGATCTATGGCCTGGATATTTTCTGTTGACAAAGAGGCAAAGCCTGGCCTGGCCCAAAAAACATGTCTACCTCCTGCCCAGATTCTCCTTAGTCAATGGCTCAATGCATAATCAACATTATAGTCAGACTGACCTGTCTTCATAGTTACTGTTTCTGTATCAGCAAGATGTTATTCCATTATGTAAGCATCTTTATTGAAAGTTCCAAAGCAGTTATGATAGATTTAATTTATAGGATTGATCTTGTGCAGGTTGAATATTACTTTAGTGACGAAAATCTACCTACAGATAAGTTCCTGATGAGCCATGTTAAGAAAGACAAGGAAGGGTTTGGTAAGTGCTGATCATCCTTCCTACTTTGGGTTCTTTGCTTGGTTGGATTCTTTATCTATTACCCTGAAGCTTTTGTATCTTTAACTAATCAGAACTCTTATTAATTTAAGAATCTCGTGGATGTAAGATGATGATACTGCAATAATTGGATGCACGATAATGGGTATGGCGTTTTCTTTGCTGTAGTTGGGGGCTTGAATCTTTGTTTCTGCTGGGATGATAGGGGATTGTGGGTGTGATGTCTGGTTTTTGATTGTAGTCTTTGGTAATTAGTATGCTTCTGTTGTGTTTCCTCTATCAGGTAACTTCTGGTCACCTTTCTTGTTTATTTCTTTTTCTTTTAGTGCCCAAAAAGTACTGCAATAAAACCCTTTCCAAAACATCAAATGAGAGCTAACCAAACATCTTGTACTCCCTCAAACATGCACATGCACCAAGAGAATACAAACACTATTCCAGGGGCTATGGCCCCACTACAAATCTTGCCTATTAACATTCTTCCTAACTAGTAAATCTTCCAGGCATTTTCTGGTCTATGGACCCAATTGAATCAGGAGTTTTTTTTTTTTTTTTTTTTTGGATAAAAAACTTCCATGATCCTGGTTCCCTATTCCCATCCACTTAATGATGACTTGTGAAACTTGTACCACTTGGAGTAACCAGCTGCAGTCCATAGACTCCATACACTAGGAAGAAAAGTTCAGACCGAATGGAATTTCAATGCTTAATGAGATCTGAAAAGACTATTAAAATGTCTTTTTTGGTGACTGCTCAGATTTGTAAAACTGCAACTGTCAGGATACCTGTTGTATTGTGTGTGATGAGGATGATGCAACATACAATTATTCTCTGATAATAGCATATGGAGAAAGCACCTTCAATTCCTGCATAGGGGTCTTAGAATAGCTGCTCTCATATATCTTCACTGATTTTTTTCCTTCTTAGTTGTGAAAAGGGTCTACTTGCTATTCATCAAAAAAGGCCTACTTGCTTGTGCAGTATGTATAATAAGGAAGGCTATCTTCTAAGTTCTAGCCCATTGTTGAAATGTTGTCTCAATCAGCGTTTTAAAAGGTGTGGGAGGCGTATGCCCGGAGGCATGCCTCCAAGCTTGGTACCCCCAAAACATCCTGAGGTGTATGCTAGAGGCATTGACACCTCTGAGGCGTACACCTCATACTTTTTTCGTGAGGTGTTCTAGAGGCATATGCCTCCGCTTCCACAAGAACCCCCTTTCAACTAATACTATGCATCTTCATTCTTCTTAATATTAGAAGATTTTTATTAAAAATAAAGAACAATGGGATCATCCTTCCTCTTCCTCCTTATCCTCCTCCTTAAGGAGGCTTACACCTCTTTTGTTTTGAACCATGCCTCATGCCTCTAGGTAGTGGAATGTCTTGTCTCACATCTCTGCATTCTAAAACATTGGTCTCAATAGATTCTATATGTGTGAACAATTATTTAACCATCTTGGTCTTTGAACATTGATTTCTAAATAAAAACGAATCTGGTCCAATTATATATATGATTTTTCCAAACCCTGGAAGTTTTTGTAATGGCATATTGGCATTCTAGGAACTTGGTGTTTGGATTGTCTTAACCCAGTATCATGTACAATTATCTCTCCAAGTCTGTAGAGACTTGACTATATTTTTACAATTTTAATCTTTAGGAACTTACATTTTATTGTTCAGATTTTTGCTAGAAAATTTTTCTTATTGTTTTGATTTTTTTTATTAGTTGCCTGCTTTCTGAAATTTCATTTTCACATCAGAATGTCTAATATGCATAAAGGCATTGCTTTTTTACCTCGAGTCATTATCATCGTAGATGACCATGAGGAGGCTGTGTGGCAGATCCTGTGTACGATGTTTGCCCAGCTTACTGCTGCAGGTAGCTCGTATGACAGGATATGACGTTTACCTTACTCATCTGAGTGTCATCCTCCCAAGTTATTATGCATATTGTAGCAGTATATTGATACTTGTAAGTTCTGGATATGGACTATGCTTTTGTTGTTGATCCAAGTCTGCCTAGGCAAGAATAGAAATGAAGAAGATGATGAGTTTAAGCAGGTACTTATGATGGGTTGCCCTTACTAGATGTTTCTCCTGGTGCAGCAAAATTTTGTTGTGCTGAGCTTCTAGGGATGGAACCTGGATGACTATGCAACCATCTGCTGACTGATTCTTTCTCTATTTATTTAATTTCTTTTCATAGTTATAAAATGTTTTCTGTTTGCCTTTTTTTATTCATTACTATGCTGATTTATTTGTTTTTTGTCTATTACCTAGTTTCATATGAGAATTATTACTTATTGGTAGGGATGGCAATTTTCCATGTAGAACTGGGGCATCGCCTTGCCCCACCCCAAATTGGGGGTAAGTTTTCCCCGATTTTAAATGGGGACAGGGAAAATATTTTTGCCCCAAATCAGGGATGGGGTGGGGATGGAGTTTGCGTATAATTCTCTGAATCTGCCCTAAATCCAATGGTAAATTAGTAAAATGCCCCTAGATTTAATTATAATTTCTAAAATACCCTTGAGTTTCCCCTATGTTCTTAAAACCCTACAATCCCAGATTCCATTTCTAAAGTACCCCAAATTATCATAATCTAATCCCAAATTCTCATAATCCTATTTCTTAAATACCCCCAAATTAGATGTGTTTGGTGGATGCCTGACGGGGAGTGGGTGCCTTGCCTTGAACCTGCCCTGTTGCCATTCCTATTTATTAGTTTCCACTTTCTAGGTTTTAATGTTTATAGATAAGAAAATACTTTCAGCACGATACTTTCTAGGTTTTAATCTCTTTTACATTCATATTTATTTTTAGTGAAAATCCATAAACCTCACTTCGGTTTCTAGAAAATGCTTATGAGTTAGTGGATGTTCTTGCAGTTCAATGTTAAATATCTCTTATAAGTGTGTAGTGATCTTCCTCGCTCTCTCTCTCATTTGCACACAGTGCACACATGAAGAATGGAGTATGCCATGTTTCTTCATGGTAAATGTCCTATCTTTTTGGTGTAATCATCACATTATATCCTTTTTAGATGAACTAAGGAGGGTAATGAGTTCTGTCATTTCCATCTTCCAAGGTTCTTTTGCTTGCAGGTAGTGCATCCATGACAATGTTTTTGTAGCCAATGAGCTTATTGATTCAAGGTCACATAAACTAGGATTTTCTAGATTACATGTTGAGCGGATTGCACTTTGGCCAGAAGTGGAGGAATTGAATGAAAGTTTGTGTTACTGCTCCTAGTTTTTCAATCCTTGTCAATGGGGCAGTCAAAGACAGGTTCAAAAGTTAGAGGGGGCTTGAGTAAAATGGCAGAGCAAGTCTTGGAGCTAGGACTGATTGAAGGTTTTGAGGTTTGTCCTGGTGGTTCAAAGATCACTTAGCTGCAGTTTGCTGATGACACTCTTTTTTTGTTAGACTTCTTCAGACCAAGTTCTTAATCTTTGGTTCTTCCTTTGCTGGTTTGAAGTGGTTTCATGTTTGAAAGTCAATTTCTCTAAAAGTGAGATGCTACCAGTTGGGAATTCAAGCAGTATCTGGATTCTTGGAGACTCCAAAAGGGGAAAGCTGGTTTTAGTAGAGAATGTTCTGGCCAGTCTTTCTGATTATTTCATGTCTCTTTAATTCCATCTGAGGTGGCATCGAAAATAGGAAAAAAGATGAGGGATTTTCTGTGGCTAGGGTGTAAGGATTCCTCTAAATACCATTTGGTGAACTGGGATTATCCGTAGTAAACCTATCTCTCAAGGATGGCTGGGGATTAGAAAGGTGAAAAATAAACCCAAGGAATTATGGAGAGTTTTAATTGCTGAAAAATATGGCTTCAATGATAATGGGTGGGACATAGATGGCTTGCTTCTGCCTTATGGGTGTAGCCTCTGGAAAGGCATCTACAGAGCTTACTTTCACTTCACCAAGGGCTTTTCTTATAAAGTTGTGAATGGTAGAAGACTGAGGTATTGTTTGGACCCCTGTTGCGGTGATACTGCTCTAAAATCAAGGTTTCCTTCTTTGTTTGCTGTAGCTGAGGATATTCAGATTTCTGTTGCTGATTGCCTTGCCACAGGAGGGTAATATAGTTTAGTCTGGTCCCCTGTTTTCAGAAGGAATTTTAATGACTGGGAGCTGGACCAGGTGGTAGAACTCCTTTCTTTGCTTCAGAATCAGCACCCATAACTGCAATCTGAGGATTCTAGATGCTGGAAACGGGCAAATTCTGGTAGCTTTTCACTCAAATCTTTCTATCTGGGGCTACTTGGAGATGTCCCCTAGCCTTTCCCATTCTCAAGGCCATTTGGTAAGTTGTAGCTCCCCTGAAAGTCAAGTTCTTGTGGGTGGTTGCAGAGGAGAAGTGCCTCACCAAGGAGATGTTAGTGAGGAAAGGTTTCACCTTGCCAGACTTGCTTTGTCCTTTGTGCAATTTGCATTCTGAGTCTTCAAATTACCTGTTCATTCACTGTAATTTCACACTAGTGTTGTGGCAGCATTTTCTCAGAGTAGTTAATCTGAGCTGGTGCTGGCTGGAGTCAGTCTCTTCCTTGTTATCTGGGTGTAGAGTCCCATGCATGTCCAAAGAAGGAAAGCAAGTGTGTTCTATTATTCCCTCTGCAGTTTTGTGGGTGATCTGGTTGGAAAGGAACAGTAGGGTCTTTGAGCAAAAAGCTAAGACTCAGGCTGGGGTAATTAATTTCACAGTGGGAGCTTTGTAGCTGGTTATCCATGTCTGATGTTTTTAGAGATGCTTTTTGTTCTGCTTCTTTTTTTGATGGTGGATTTCTTTGGGGGGTTGTAATTCTGATATTTTTTGTACAGAACCTTATACTGTTGATATTAATAGAATACTTTACCTCTTAAAAAATGAAACACACAGTTTCTTCAGTTCTTGAGAATTTTGAAGATTGGTTGAAACAGAGGAGGGGCAATTCTATGTGTATCCACTTGTAATCTGCAATGGTATACCGTATGTTGTTCTGTGCTTGTGCTGTTGCCAATTCTCATAGCATGCTCCCTGTTCCCCTTGAAATTTGCATCTGCATGTGTGTAGGCACTGTTGTCTATTTAGTCATAATTATTTGTTATTACAGGTGAAGAGTTTCACCAGGTTGATTAGTTGGAGTTGATGTACATCATAGGTGGCATGCTCACTTTAATAAGAATTTTGGTTGAGTTTGATTGATGGTGTAAAATTTCACTTGTATGTCCTAGTTTGTATAAGTATGCAATGCAGCATTTACAGATCATGTTAACTTTTCATTCTTCATCCATTTTATGAGAACCTGCCAAAAATCTTAGCAGGCTTCTTAGAAATTCTACACAACTATATTGGGTTTTGTCCTCATAAAATAAGCTGCTTAACTGCCCAAATATCCTAATGATTCAGTTGCAGTTAAATTGGGCTATCCAATGTATTATTTAATTGTTAGCATCTGTATTTCTATTAGACAATTGTCTTATCAGCTGCATCTTCCATTTCACCATTACAGATCATGTTTCTTCATGTTTTGAGTCATGGGATATAAGTGCCCGAGTTGTTCTGTGATGTTCTGTTAGAAGTTTTCTAGATAATCTTTGTTGAAGTGATCCTACAATTGCGTGGTATTTTGCTTCTTGCAGTTCCTATTGCTGTTATTGCATCTTTTAGGAAAATGAAAAAACTGGTTCGTGACAATTCTTTGATAGTGGCTGCACTCAAGGAATCGACTCAGCTTGTAATTTTTCCCTTCCTCTCCTCTCTCTATTTCTCTGATTTGTAACTGTTCATTTATTAGTTGAGATGAGAAGATTAGTGTACATCTTAGTGCCAAGCACTCCAAGAGCATTCTTAGGTTTCATCAGACACCCTACCCATAAGCAATCTTCCTCCATGTTGAATGCTAGATAATATTTTTTAAGAGGCAGTTTAGATTTTGCAACAGCTTTTGAGTTACCTTTCACAAATCACAACTTGCTGACCTGCTGTGCTGTGCCCAAAAAAGAAGATATACGACCTCTATGGAGGTTCAGGCATATACGCTCAATACCCAAAAAAACCTGACTTGTTTCTTTCTTTTGGGAGAATCTTATAAAGTGTCTGGTTCTGTTCCTCACACCAATCTCGCAGCATGTTTCAGCTGAACATCGGGAACATCTCCCATACTTGTATGTTACCAGTGATTTAAAAGGTGTGCCTAGGCACACAGGCGAGGTGCATTTTTAGGGGCTTGTTTGGGCTTCCTCAAGGGGCGTGGCACAAAGGCAGCTCGTAGAATCAGGAATGTAACATGTTTTACATCACATTGGCTACTTGAAGTAATGTGATTGAGGAAAAAAGTGATTGTGGGTTTTACATGCTTGGAAATGTTTCATATGTCTGATTTTATTTTTAAATTCTCATTTCAATATGCTTTACATGTTATGTTTACGTATTCTATTTTTACATAATAGGTTTTTTACTTTTTAAAACATTTATTTTAAAATTTAAGTTTATATGTCGTATTAATATTATGTTTGTATTTTTTATTTTTTGCATATTTTTTTGAATTATTTGTTTTTTTAATTTTCTGACATTTTTTTTTAATTTTTGTGCATGCTTCAAAAAGGCATATGCCTTGGGCACAAATTGACCTCTGCGCCTTTTTTGTGCCTTTCACTTTTAAAACACTGGTTATTATTTATGGGATATGTTCCCAAATCCCAAATACACGGTGGGATGTGGTTGAGGAGCAAATCCCAGTTTTCTTATAAAACCTTGTATTTTATTTTATTTATTTTTGTGTTTCCTTTGTATTTCTCTTTCATGTGCATAAACACACAAATTTCTTGTACCTTCAAATGCAGGTTGTGAGTTCAGACGGAAAGAAGGTGAAGCGGATTCATCCACTGCCAGTAACTGAGGTCAAGGATGCTGAGGTATTTATTTCAGTCAACCTGAATTTTTAGAAACTTGCTTGTTGGATAGTTTGTTTCTAGCATCTAATTTGTGAACTCTAGCAATTCACTGTTTTGGTAGAGAATTTGCCAAAGAGTTACACTACTGAGAACATTCAGAGGATATTTGGCGGTGCTGGAAAGTATGCATTTATCATGATGTCAAATCCTTAATTTATGCTTTATGGTTAAAACATTTTGACATTTTACCATGCTTTATGAGTTTTCAGTATAAAGAATATTTATATCCGTGATCCACATGCCATGGAAGGGCCCAAAAAAGTCAGCATGGCTGAGAAGTTGATAAGTGGTAAGGTAAGGATATAGATTTGGTACATGCCTGAGCGCTTATTCTTGAAAATTTTCTTGCTTGCATTTTCTTTTTATCTTATTAAGCTTTCTATATTTTTATTTAGTGAAAAGAGCATCTCATTGGGTGTTCAAAAATGAAATGGAATAAAAAAATAAAAGATTAAAAAAAAAGGAGAGTTTCTAGACTGCAGTGTTTTAGTGTGTGTGTGTGTAGAGAGTGAGAGAGAGGAGAGGAGGGCTATTGTTCTTTTATTGGGGCGAATACTGAAACTACCATTTTTATGGTGCAGGGCCATGTTTGAAGAGTAAAAGCAATTTTGATAACCTATCACATGGGTATTGGTGCCTGATATGTTGGATATCCTGTTTTTAATTCACTTTTTTTTTAATTTTAATAGGTGTTTGAGGGTCCACAGACTTTTAGAGCTTTGAATTTTTTAAAAAGCTTTTATATTGGTGTATCCAAGCATATCTTTATGCACCAATATGGATATGATATGCCTCATACGATACAGGGTGTATCGTATCAATATTTTAATCCTTGGATGTAGTCAAGGCTTCTAGCTAATACCTGTATTATTTTTTTATGGTATACTGTATACATAGGTGTTTTAACCTAGGCAAATCATTTCATTGGTATCGAAAATTACATATGTTTATTGAGAATTAAATAGTGAGCTACTAAAATGTTACACAAACTTCAAACTTTGTAAAAGCTTTCTCACTTGTTATGAAAATGGATTCTTGTTTTTTCACTTTTTAATTGGTGCAATCATTCTTAATTGAGATGATAAGTAAGGAGATTTATGTTGATGACATAATCCCTAGGAATAGAAGAACCATCTAAACAATGTCTGTGATGTTAAAATACAAGTAGCTGAATGGTTGTAGCGCTTGCTCCATTTCTGCTATATGCTCTTCTACATCTGTTGTTTTATCTTCTTTTTGATAGTAAAATAAAAATTTATCAAGAGATAGAAGAGGTTGCAAGAAATGTGACAAGAAGTCACCCAAGAGAATAAATAAACAACCCTTTACACATAAACCAAAAGAACCTCTCCAATGAACATAATCCCCAAACCAGAAGAAAGATTGAATACATCTGACTAGACCTAGACAAGACAAACAGCACCTCAAAACCCAAAGCCTAAAACTTCAACACTAAACTCTTTCACTTAATCAAACTAACGTAAACCTCACCAACCTCCCAAGCAATTGATAAAGTCTCACAATAGATGAACATTGGACTCCAAATTAACACCACACAAAACTTGGCTCAATTGCTCATCTTCTTCCATGGCTTGAATAAGAATCTCTTTACTTTTTTCTAATAACTTTATTTGTTTTTTTTCACCTTTTTGTTAGGCCCAACCCCAAATAAACCCCCTTTCAACATGGCAAAAACTTTTGAAACCCGAATAACAGGATTTTTTTTAACTTATGAAGCATCTTATTGTGTTAGGAATCTTTTGTAAACCCTTCAGGTCCGTAGAACCAACGCCAATCTTCTCTAACTCCAAGACTACATTCTTCTCATATTTCGTATTTTCAACCACCTCATCACCCTTTTTGTCAACATTCTCAACGACTCCAGATGATTGCAGTCTATCTTGAACCATCTCTACCCCTGAATTAAAACCACCTGCATCATGATCCAATATTATTTTTCTCCTGACTCTTCTCCAACTCTTTAAACACCTCCATTGCGAACTTTGTGTGCCCAAAAGAAATTGTCCCAATGTTTTACTTTTCTCCACTTTTGTTATCACAACTTCCTCAATATCAATCTGGCTTGCAATTGAGTGTGTTTTGTAAATAACCACTTCTTCTGAATGATCACCTCCTCCTTAGAATCTACCTCGTCTTATCCCTCACCATTTAAAGGTTTATTTCTGTATTTTTTTTTCCACTTGTAAACTTTTACATTTGCAACATCTCTGTTGCTAAACTCATCCTTCGTGACCACCTCTTCTCCCACAATTTCTTCAAGCTTCCTTTTTTCTTCTGTCCTCAAGACTCCAACATTGCTATTTTCCCCAATTTTTTCCATTGTAGTCACATCTGCCCCTTGCTGGACCAATCCCTTCTCATAATCTCATTACCACCCTTACTCCCCTTTCTCTCCCCAAAACTTCTTGAATCCCACTATCAAAGCTCCCTGAGATCCATCCCCTAACCTCCTCATCACCTTCTCTCCTCTCCTCAAATGGATCTTCTTGAATCCCACAGCCTGATAAATTCTTCTCGAGCAATACCCTGCCATTTGATTTTTAAAGTAGATTTATACATGTCCTTGAGCATATATCCAATTGAAAGAAGTTTGTAATACCTAGTATCGATTGAATTTCTGATTTCTTGCATCTTGCTGTGCAAATTAATTTGTCTTTTCATTCTTTTTTATAGATATATGCGCTTGTGGAGTATGAGACAGTGGAGGCAGCTGAGAAAGCTGTGAGTGCCAATCTCTTCCCTCATTTGCTTGTGCTTTTATATTGTAATTTGTATTATCTAGATGTTTAACTCTAATAGCAGACAACCTTGTGCTTTTGGTTATTTGTCAGGTGGCAACCCTAAATGATGAGAATAATTGGAGAAGTGGAATGCGGGTTAAACTTCTCAAGCGAATGGTAAAACTAACAAGAGTAGCTTTTCTTCTTTCTTCATGACAATTTGAGGTTTCAGCCCTACTCGACAATTTTTTTATTCAGGGTAAGTTTGGGCTGTCAAAGAAAAGTGTTAAAGCAGCTGTCTCTGAGAAGAATAACAATGTACCAGCATCTGAAGCTGCTGGTGATGAGAACCCTAAAACTGATCACCTTGAGGAGACACATGAACCAGAGGTAAACTTCCTCTGATTTTTACCAGTTACAGGTTATTTGCTCTCAAAGTTCGATTTCATCGTCCCTTAGTTTATCTCCTCTTGATTGGCTGTTGGTTTTAAGTGGTGACCAATCCATGCAATAATTTTAGGGAGAATGGCGGTTCAGCCCAGGGTCAATTTTTAGGCCCAAAGTACAATTGGGGTGGGTGCCAGCTCGGGATTGATGCCAATTCACGGGCGGGCATTGGTGTGTAGAGTGGGGGTTTTTGACATTTTGAATGCTTATAGCTCTGCAGTGGAAATCAGAAATCTGCATTGGGCCTGTCCTCCAATAATTTTATCATAAGAAATTACGTTGTGAAATCAGTTTCTCTAGAAAGTGGCTGTGGAACATAAGAATAATGCCAAAATTGGAAACATTGGGACTAACATATAAACAACCATTTAGAAATTAGAACGAGATCTGTTTTTCGATGTCTGCATCTTCATGCTTAGACAAGGGGCAAAAGGGAAAAAAACTTGTAATTAGAAAAGGCCAAGTGCTTGGTATTTTCTTCACAAGCAAAATTTTTTGTCATTATTTTTTAGCATATGCTATATTTTCAAGTATTTTCATGATATTGGTATCGTGAAAGTTGGTTCAAGTATTGTTGTATTTTCAATAGAAGATTGTTTGGTTCAAGTCTAATAGAAGTTATTGAATAATACCCAAGCCATTTACAGTTCATTTTTATTAATAAATTATTTTATTTTGCATTTTTTTTTACTTTAATTTGTTAATGATATATAGTATCTTAATTCAATCTAATCTGACACTCCAAAATGGAAAATGAGTAAAAATAAGGAACACTAATCTGGAAGAATAACATGATCTGAATGGTGAACCTGTGTGCACATTTTTTTTTTCTGCTGAATTGTTTTTAATAGCAGTATGCGGGGGGGCACTCACCAACTGAGAAGACTGGACGAAGAGGTCGAAACCGCGGTCGATTTAGAGGTCACAAACATCATAGCACTAATGGATTGGGTACTTAAAATTTTTCTATTTTTTTTGGCTTTGGCATGTTTAGCTTTTTGATGTTGGGATTAGTTGCATATCATGATAAAAAGGGTCTTGTTCAAAGTCATATTCTGAACACCTAGATCCGTTTTTCCAGGGCATGGAACCATGCACTCTGGTGCTGGTATTAAATGTTCGAATCCACCTCGTTTTCCAAGAATGCCTGATGGAACAAGGGGTTTCACAATGGGACGAGGTCGGCCACCCGTCTCCACTCAAAATTAGCACATGATTTGGCGATGTTCCCTTCCGGAAACTTTAGATCACTCCAATGGTATTCCACTTCTAGGTTGGAGTGATGTGTGAAAGGTGTGTAGGGGTTGCAATCAATAACCTCACAAATTAAACTTGGTTTTTGTACAAATGGGGCTCCATGCAAATGCAATCATCCTACAGACTACAGTTACACAATTGAATTTTCTTCCTGTTCTATAAGCTTCAAATGAGTTTGGTTTAACGATACACAATTGATACTAGTGTGAACCAAGGTTGAAAATATTGATACGCCTGGTATGCATATAAGGGTGTATCGGGCATTTCGATTTCATTGTTTTACATTTTTTTTTATTTTTTTCAAAACTGGTTCAGGGGAGCTGGTCTAGGACCCCTATATCCCCTGAACCGGTCAGACCCCCGATTCACCTACTGTAGGGGCATATCTGAAGGGTCCCGGAATGATATATATCAGCCGAAACGTAAGGATACTTTTGAAGTTTGAACCTTGGTATGAACTGTCAATAGGTTTTTTTCCCGATTTCAAAAGGCTCTTGCAGGCTTCAGCATTATCCCAGTAGTACTAGAGAAGTAAGAGAATGAGACCTTGGTAGGGCATGGTACAACCGTACAAGATAGATGGTGTTTTCAAGAATCAAGACCTTTTGATTGGTCTCATGGGCAAGTCGTTTGGGCCCCCAAGTCTCAACATTAGCGGTCTATACATCCCGTCTAAATTGGTCCAACGGCGCTTATTAGTATCATTAGCAATTGTGCAGACATCAACCAGTGTGACGGGTTCTGGCACTTCGAGTGAAAATTAAATGACTCGCATGTTCTGTCCGCATACTGTTGTGCATTATATCGGCATGAGTGAAATGAAGATGAGGACCTACTGATCGATTATTTATTTATAAAAAAATGGCCCAGCAAAGAAGCATTCATGGGCGTATGGCTAATGATAAAAGAGCATATGGTGTTGGGAGTTCACATTAAATGTCAAGCCGATCAAATCGGCTCTACCCAATCTAGGCTGATTGGTTTTTCGAAACCACCTTATATGTTTTAAGTAATTACTAAGCAGTCTATATACATGTTGGATTGTTGGAGTCTTCACTCTTTAATTCTGGAAACAAAAAAACGAGAGGTTTAATTTTGGAAATTGGGTCGATGCAAATCAATCTTTTATGTTTGGGTCGGTTTTGTTTCAAGGGCGGTTGGTTTCGGTTTAGTCAATAAATAAATTGACTAGGTTGTGTTGGTTGAAGAAAATGACTCAAATCGACCCAACCTGACCCATGAACACCCTTAAATGGAGACACCATCTATTGTATTGGGATGGGACAAACATTGTGTAGTTGGTCATTAGGTGCCAAAAGGCCCAAAACCATTCTTTCTTGTGTTTCCGCTTGTGTTGTGTAATGCATTTTGTTGGTACTTTTTCCTAATCAATGCAACTCATCAAAATTGTTTGTTATATTTGGATGTATTTATTCATACCACAGATGGTTCTTTTTTTATTACTAGTAAGTATGCATTTGACAATTCTAGATGATGATAACGATAGGAATAATGTATCCAAAACTTTTAATAAAATTCATGTATTTTTTATTTTTCACTATTAATCGGATGTAAATTGCAAAATCTGAATTTGATTATGTAATCACCTAATATTGAGTTATAAAGTTTTGAGTATCATTGCCAGGTTTACCTATTTGGTTGGGCTATTCTTTTGTAATGTTTTATTTTTTTAGTATATACTTTTTTGTTTATTTATAAAAAAAAAGTAAGATTTAAAGACAAGGAATTGAATGGGGTGAAAATTGTAGTTTAACTACATTTTAAACTTCACAATTAAAGGGGGATTAAATTCAAAAAATTTGTATTTTTTTTAAAGAAAGTTACACAATTTTATTGATATGGAGTTATAGACATGTTCAATTTGTATACTTATTTTTTGTTTAATATGTTAATAATGTTATATTATACATGTGCCCAAATGTTTTTTTGTAAAATTTATATATTTTTTATTTTTGTGTTTTTTTTTTATATTTTATTAATTTTTATTGTTTAACTATGACATTAAAGGTTGACAGATTTGACCCCATTAAATAGGAAAATAATTTTATTTTTGGTTAGTTTTAGATTATGTATTTTATTTTCATTATCAATAAAATTAATTCTTGTTTATTACACATTTTTTATTTGATTAATAAAAAATATCATAATGTGTCTATTTTTTCTAGATTTTTATAATTTTCTATATTTATTTCTATTTTAAAATTTTATCATAACTATGACTTCATGGGTTGGTCAATTTGGTTTGGTTACTTAATTGCTTAGTAATCATTTGGATAAATAATGATTTTATTTTTAAGTTTTAAAATATATGAAATTATAATATTAAAAGTATTAGACATAGATCTAATTAGTAGTATTTATTAGTGAAAAATTAACTTAAATATGAGATTTAATAAGAGAGAATGGGAGTCAATCCCTTAAATACAAGAGTTGATGAGAGGGCATTAAATGAGGTGAAAAGCATTAATTGAAATTACATTTTTAACCTTTATAATTAAAGATGAACTCAATAACAATAGTGGACATTTTAGTCAAGAAAAATTCCACACCCTCATTCATACTTTTTATGATAGTATAGATTTGATGGTCATAACTAATACCATTTTATGATGAATGGGGAAAATACAAGCAAGATGACATAATTAGATCAAGGTTGAAAACGTGATAATGCATTGATGCATATTGTACAACTAGTAACTAAACTCATGTAATGCATGGACTTGATATAAATTAGGTTTTTGGCATCAATTTGGGTTTTTTGGTAGAAGTGGGTTTGGTTGGCAAATTTTAGTTTTTGGAGTCAATTTTGGTTTAGATTTAGATTTAGGTAGAAATTGGTTGTGGTTGGAAAATTTAGGTTTTCATCATCAATTTTGGTTTAGGTTAAGGTCCATATTTAGAATTAGGCACAATTTAGGTTTTGGTTCATAAATTTAGGTTTAGGATAAGGTCCATATTTGTAGGGATGCAAATGGATCGGATCGGATTTGAATCTGATTCAATGAAATGTAGGCCTGATCTGAAGATCCAATCGGATCCATGGTTCAAAGTATCGATACGATATGAGTTTTGGTCGTATCATATCGGTACTTAGAAATAGACGAAACTCTACTTTTTTTTTAGTTTTTTTTTCAAATTTTGGTTTTTAGGGAGGCTTTTAGCATGCTTTTTATTATTGAAAAAATTGGGGGTCCGAAACACCTGGAAATAGGCGTTTTGGAAAAGATACAATCCGATACGATACGCCCCATATCAGGCATATCTTATCGATACTTTGAACCAAACAATATAATAATTTAAATCAAGAAAAACAAGAAATGAAAGTATATTTTCAACTATTTTGATTAGTGTTTTCAAACCATCGTTGACCCAAATAGCCTGACCATTCAGCCCGAAAATTGTTTAGGCAACCAGTTCTATTTCACCCTTAACCCCAAAGAGTCGTTGCCATGTAGTCGAACCGTTGACCTAGACAAAGGTTCATGGTTTAACAAGGAGGCAAGGAGATTCAAATACGATGGCCTGAGACAAGAATGATCTTAGATTTGAGATTGTCCTAGAGAGAGAGATTGAGATCACAGAGAAGTCATATCTATTATGAGATCAAAGAGAGATTCAACGCTTGGATGTTGCATTGTTGTTGTCATTGTCGTTGTTGTCGCCGGTGAATGTCGGATGATATTCCTCCTCTTTCCCTCATGTGTGCGTGTTTTAAGAATGATCTTATTGAAGAGAGTAATGGTTGACTTCATTAGAGACATGAGACTCAAGAGGGTTTTATTTTATTTTATATATTTTTAATCATTTAATTTAAAATAAATAACCACATGTGTGATAAATGAAAGGAGGAGGTTCAGGTGAGTTGTTCAAAAATGTATTTTTTAAGGGGAAAATGAAGTAATAGTGATTCACTAAATTTTTTATTTATTTCTAGTTCTTTACATATAAAATATTAGAAAACATAATTTTCTTTTCTTTTTTAGTTATTGAGCTTCAAATTTATTCCTTTTTGTATAGTTTATATATTATGAGAAGTACACAAACCACCTAATGGTGGTTCATTTTGTAGGTTCATTCACTTCATTGCATAGTTGTAGTAAAATCCCGAGCAGGATTGGGGGGATGCACTACTCCCTATTCTAGAAAGCAAAAAAAAAAGTGCTTAACATGAGATCAATAACAAAGTCAGAAACAATTTCAAAAGTGAACTAACGAAGATAACCAAAGGTTCATGTTAAGTTCTTTCTTACGACATTTTATTATTAAGCCAAAACAATCCATGAAACAAAACTACATTAAATTAATAAGAGAGAGAGAGAGAGAGAGAGAGAGAGAGAGAGAGAGAGAGAGAGAGAGAGAGAGAGCTGATAATCTATGGAAATGTGCTTTCTTTAAATTTTTTTTTAGAAGAAGATTGGTTCACCCATGTACTAGGGGGGCAACTTGGATTTTGACATTACTTTAGGTTCAAGCTAGGGTTCATATTTAAAGTTAGCTCTTAACCTAACCTAATCCATCTAATTTACACCCCTACTTTATTAGAGAGAGTAAGAGAGGGATTTAATGGGGAGGGAAGACATTACAAACATTGACTATTAGAGAGAGAGAGAGAGAGAGCAAGTATGGGTTTTATGAGAGAAAATTAAGATCCATGTGGGTTTTAATTTTGACTTGTTTTGTTTTTAATGATTTAATTTAGAAAAATAAATATGCACGTGTGTGAGAAAGGAGAAGAGGTGGAGATACATGTGAGCTTTGTGGTGAGAAGACCCCTTACATCCCCCGTTTCCTATATGAGGAGAGAGAGAGAGAGAGAGAGAGAGAGAGAGAGAGAGAGAGAGAGAGAGAGAGAGAGAGAGAGAGTAGTGGAGGGTGCTAGCCACAAGGGTGAAGCATATCAATTAGTAATTCTATTAACCAAACTGTAAATGGTATAACAAATGTGTAAAGCTATATATCTATAGGCAATCAAATCATATAGTTATAATTGTTCTTAATGTTTCCATCTATTGTCATACCCAAGACATTGAGATCAGCAATGCTTGTGAGCCATGGCCAATATAACATGTAAGATGTCTAATGCCAATAAGAACAATGAAGAGAAATGGAACTAATAGTTAGGGTGTTTCATTCAACATTGTTAGAGAGGCAAAGAGAATGAACTTATGCAAATAAGAGAAGGAAGAAAAGAAAGGAAGTTGATTATGCCTGTTGGAATAGGTTAGAATCCATTAGATGGATGGTTGAACTATGCTAGATGGCTGGGCAAAATTTCAAAAAAAATTATTACTCTTTTGGGAATCAATTTCCTGATAATTTTGAAAATTGAATTACATGATCGATCTTATATTGAAATTAACTAGATTTGAAACCAAATTGAAAGGAGATTATACCTGATATAGATACCACAAATCACAACTCCCTAGGTGGAAGTTCACGTCCAACTGAAGATGGCATAGTGTACAGGAGAAACCGATTCAATAACTCTGATTTCAACAAATCTGCTATCCAACTATCTTGGATGTTGTGGGATGAGTGAGCTTGGTATTCTTCAACGTTTTTTTAGCAAAAAACTAGAAAAAAGTGATCAAAATCAATTCTTGAAAAGCCTTGGTCGTGACAAGGTTTCTGGGAGAGAAGAGAGAAGAAAAGAGAGCAAGAGAGTGAAGAAAACAAGCCTTGGTCGTGACTGCTTAACTAATCATATTAGTAATGGGCCTTAGCGCATTTTCCTTAAAGGCTCAAGTCCCCAGGAGTTGTATGGCCACTTTGGGCCTGATATTGTATGGCGTGGGACACTAGGATCTCAAAAAGGTCTCATACAAGTCCATGTGGGTTCAACCCCACCTCTAAAAAAGGCTAGGCTGAATTCACTGTTCAAAGTAGTGAACCGCTGAGACAATCAGCATGGGCTTTGTCTAGGCCCTACATTTACACCTAAATGATCATTGGATTCAGTCATCCTATGAAGATCTAAGGATAATGAGTTTAAGTGAGATAAAGCTCATCAGGTAATCAACCCTATAATGGTCTTTTACACTTAACTTTTTCGCTCATAATGATCAAACCATTGCTCGATAGGAAATAACCTCTCCCCTAGATGCAAGGTGCAATGCCACACTCTCAGATGGATCCCGAGATTAAAACCTTTTGCAAACATTTTTCATAAAATAGTAGTATATATAATGTATAAATACATTTTGCAAAATTAGATTTCAAATACAGTTGAAATCTACTACTAGCAGTTTAGGTTTCCATCAGAGAGAGTTTAAAACCCTAATATTCACTTTGTTTGACAAAGGGGCTGATCCTATCACTATGATCACCCACTCAGGTGATTTCCCAAACCGCTCCAACATGCCCAAGTATTTGACCCTTAATGATGAATCTCACTGATTGAACACCAAAAGACAACCAGTCTCACACCTAATGCAGTACCATAATCAAGTTTGGAGTTATGTATATATATATATTTTGTTTTTCACATCTATCTTCAAGGTCTAGGGTATACTGGAAATCGGTTCGGGTTTAGTGTTTCTTCCAAACACACATTGTATGTGCTTGGAGTCTAACCTTAGCAACTCATAAAAGCTGCTCCAACCGTTTGGCAATACACCTGTGTCAACCTTGTTAGGATAAATTCCCCAAATCTTGAGGAGTAGAAGCATTAATTCAATTGAATTAATTAATAGTTGAAAATATGATGCACTTGTTTTATATAAAAGCCATTGTCCCATTGTAGTTGACCAAATAAATGACAAAAGGACCTTAATAAGCAATTCTACCAAAATATGAAAAATGTGTTCATAGTCAAATAGCATAAGGGAATTTTAGTCATGGATAAAAATAGTATAAGCTAGGACAAAATGAGAAACCCATCGTCACTCCACACATACACAAATAAAAAAGAGTATCATATTCCAATGAAAGAGAAAAAAAGGGACTAATAGAAGAAAAACAATGAAGAACAATAACAGGACACATAAGAAAAGGATAAAAAAGCAATAAATAAAATAAGCACTACACTAAAAGCTACCATTGTGAAGTATAACTGGGAAGGGGGAGAATGTTGCAATAAAATGCTAACTGAAACTTGAGATGAAAGACAAGAGAAACAATTAGAATAATGAAAAGACAAGTAACAACTACAAAGAGAGTAATAACTATATAAAAGGCAAGAGCGAAGAACAGAATAAAGAGAGTAATAAATACAAAGAAGCTAAGAGTGAAATAGAGAGTAAAAAAATGCAAAGTCAAGAGAATGTAAACAAAATGAGAAAATAGGTGATGTGTACAAGAGATTTTGGGGAAAAAAGCACATTCAAACTAACAGGAATTAATTCAGCCACTTGAGAAAAATGGTCGTTTGCCATTGAAGCAAATGTTAGAAGCGAGCACATGCATAAACAAAAAGGCAAAACCTGGTGGCCAAACATTGACAATATATAAAGAATTCTGAAAGATAAACAAAACCTCAAAAAACTTCAGCAAAAAATAGTATCGGGTCCAAGAAATTTGTTTACACAACTAACAGAGATCAAGTCAGTCTCCCACAACATTCCACAGTATATCCCCGCCATGTATTAAGAACATTTCTCGATGATAATACCAGAAATGATGATTTCATCATTGGGAGATGTTCCCAATATACAACAAGAATGTGTTGTGGGACATTGTGGGGGAAATCTTGTGGAATGCTGATTTGAATTCCAACTAACATTGCAACTAGTAAATAGGAAAGACTTCCAAAAAGGAAAGGTCGTAAATATGTGGGCAATTGTAATAAATATTATGAAAAACTTGAAAAATTCGGCAGCATTAATTACAAAGCCAACAAATGCAAGCAATGACAATAGAAGCTTAAATCAGATGCAAATATGCTCAATGCCACAAAAAAAAAAAAAAAGGTAAAAACTGAATTCATAAAGCTGGAAATAAGCAAATACTAAAAAAATCTAATAAAGTTTGGCCACATTAATCGCAAAGACAACAAATGAAAACAAGGGATACAAAGGAATAATTCAGGCAGCATTGTGTTCACTGTTCAAATAGCACCAAAATAGAAAAATACGTACGCAAGAAAATCACTCAAAAAAAGGAATAAAAATAAAATACCAAATCAAGAGAAACAATAGGCCCAATAGCAGACCACACAAAGCCCAAATTTATGAGGCCCAACAACTTATACACATAGGATTAATTATTTATATATCTCCTTTATATTTAGGAAAATTTTCTTACTTAACTGTACCTTTAACTTTCAAAAACTACTTATACATACCTTGTTGACCTTTTAATGGTTAAATCTAATAGATGAAATGTAAAAAGCAAAAATATCCTTAATTGTTCATTAAATTTCAAATTATGCCATTTTCTTTCTTCCTCCTTCTTCAATCTCTAAGCCGTTGGCTCCATAAATAATCTTCCCATTGAAAAAAACGATATGCAAGGGAAGGCTGAATCCATCTCTAAGCTGCAACCTGCAAGAGGAGAGTTGGAGGGTCAGTTGAAACTGAACCCTATCCATGGCATAAATCCGGTTTGATTGGGACAACTTTGCAGATTCTATTGTAATTGTTTTTGCTTCGTTACCCATTATAGGTAGATGTCAATACCTCCCTAGAGAATAGAGAATAGAGAATAGAGAAAAGGGAAAAAGGGGAGGGAGAGAGAGAGAGAGAGGAACAATTTCTCTAATTCTGCTTACCGTTTCTATTTCATTAAACGAAGAGAGAGAGAGAGAGAGAGAGACCATGGTTATCAGTTCTGGTTTTTTGATTGTCCGTCTCTTTAATACAGAAAATTTCTGGGTTTTTGTTTTTAATCATAGAACCTAACTGTAATATTGGTATTATAACCGGGCTGAGCCGGGTCATGGGTGTGTACGTGTATGTGTACACCTGCGTTACATCGGATAGTTTTGTTTTTGACTTTTGAAATTCAAATTTATTTTTAAAAACATTTTTTTTGTTTGTTTGTGTCTCTTCAAGTAGGTGCACTAGCCTATGTTTGAAAGGACACTTCTGTGTCCATTTGGGTGACTAAGAACATTCTATAAAAGGAGTGTTGGTCAATCCAGAATCATACACTAGTGCATTTGACACAGTCTTCTCTTCTCTGTCAATCGTTCTTCTCTGAGCAATATTTTTTGTATTTTGTAGAGGTCTGGTAAGCGAGTGCAACCTACTAGTGGCTTTTGGGCTATTTTATCTTGGTGATCAATTTACATTCACATGGCTGCACCATAGGGGGCAAATGTGGTTTTAAGGAGAGTGATCAAGTGGCACGACTCAACCTTCATCTCTACAAGTTCTTGGTTTCACAGTTCCACAACGCTATAAATTCGCAAGTTCTCAGTTTGGAAAGCGATTACCAATAAATTCCATTTTGCCTTCTTTACCATTTTCCAACAAAAAGAAACACAAATGAAACCAAAGGAAAAATGATCTAAACGAGGTGAAAATACCCACTCAAAAAATCGATAAAAAAAGCCCTATTCAGAACCATAACCAGATGTAAAACCCTTAACCAAGAACACAAACTACAATTATATGTGAAACCCTAAGCAACAATACAAAACTGAAGAACACAAAGAGAAACAAATCCAAAATTAAAATTGTCCTTGGTGAAGAAACCCCAACAAAAAAGGAAAAAATCCTTACAAAAAAACCCTAATCGAAAATCTAAAAGAACCTTGGCTATTTGAAAATCCCTAACTAGAGAATCCTAATTGAAAACAGATTACCCTAAGAGAGGGAGACTGTAGTGGCTCTAACCCCTAATCATCTAAAAATCGTTTTGAAAAGAAAGAAAAACTTTAACCAGAATACCTTAACCGAAATCAAATTACCTTAGTGGTTCAAGAGAGAAGAATGAGGGATGGAAAGAAAGCCAAAGAGGGAGGGAAGAGAGACATAGAAGACATAGAAGACATAGAGGTTGGGAAGAAGAGGACATGAGAGGTAGGGCTGCAATTGAGCTAAGCCAAGCCAAACTTTGGCATGTCTTGGCGCAACTTAACTAAGATACTACTATGTTCAGCTCGAGCTCAAGTTTGACTAGGACTATATTTTTAGGTTTGAACTTGGTTCAATTAAATATTCTATGAACTTGAGTTCCACTAAAAACTCGAAAATAAATACATTTGTATATTATATATATGATATTTTTTTATAATATATATTACTATATTATATAGAATATAAAAATATATTTTTATATTCTATATTATATACATACATGTGTGTATGTATGTATGAGCTAATTGAGTCAAGTTCACGAGCTTTCAAGTCAAGCTTTTTATTGGTCAAACTCAAGCTTGAATAACTAATTGAGCTTATCCTATGGTTCGAATTCGATTAAAATTGAACTTGAATCAAGCCTAATCGAATTTGAATCCAAACTATTCAATTAGAGTTCGATTTTATTACAACCTTAATGAGAGGGAGAGAGAGACAAGGGAGGAGAAGGAGAGAGACAAAGAGACAAATAGAAGGAGAGCAGGAATGAGGGAGTGGGTAGTGGTTTGAGATAGAAGAATGAACGAGGGAAAGAAAATTAGAGAGGGTAGTGGTTGGAGGGAATAAGGAGAGAGGGTAGAGGTTTGAGATAAAAGAATGAACTAGGGCAAGGAAGTAAGAGAGGGTAGTGGTTCGAGAGAGAATAATGAGGGGGGTACTGGTTTGAGATAGAAGAATGAACGATGGAAAAAAAGTTAGAGAGGATAATGGTTCGAGAGAGGATAATGAGGGAGGGTAGTGGTTGGGGGCACATGTTCAAAAATGAATGGTTGGATGAGGAGATAAAACAAAAAAGACAGAGATAAAGGAAGGACACATGTGACAATTAGAGGCAACATGTGTTGAGTGGACAAAAGTCACCCATACTACCCCTTTTGCTTTAGGTAAACACAGAGATTAGATACATATCTACTTTCAAGGTGACTGGGTTTTCAAATGTTTTAACAATTATTACACGCCATATAATATCCACCGTTAAACAGTCAAAACACAAAGTTGAAATTAACACGGTATTTGGTTTTGTTGCCATTTATTTGGAAAATTGTGTCAATTTATTATGATATAGGTATTTATTCAAAAATGTTATTTGGTAAAATATTTATTAGATAAATGTTTCTCTTGATTTTGATTCTAAACTCCTAAATTTTGCAAAAAAGCCATTTTCATAATTTGAAGGGCCAATTTAGACCTCAAACTTCAAAGAAAAGGCCATTGTTAGCCTAAAAACACATAATGTTAATGATATCCTTCACAATTTGTTAAATAATGAATAAAATAATAAGAAATATGTTGGCATGGCACCGTTAAACTCAAAAAAAAAAAAAAGAAAATTATGAGTAAATCCCACTTACAAAGTAAAACTATTTAAATTATAAATTAATAAATCTTAAAAATAATATATAAGTGGGTCCCACTTGAAATTCCCATTTATCTCCCTCTACTTGTTATTCTTGTTTTTTTTTTTCTTTCTTTCATACTCTAACCATCCATCGGACCCGACTGACATCTCCTCTGAATCCAAAACCCTTGAGAATGGTTTCCTCTAACCCAATTTAAGAGAATGGTTCTCTTAGATTCTTCGATCTTCTTTTATGTTAAAAATCATTTTTTTTTTTTTTGGGTAGCAATAATGTCTGTTACTACATCAGCTTTCTCAAGTCTGTTAAACATAGAAGCTACCACCACTCCTCTCTGATTTCTCCCCTTTTCATTAATTATTTGGTTCTTTTACATTGAATCATAGGGAAAAGATGTTATTCCTTCCTCACTATATAAGAGAGCGATGAGTCATTGTGTGTGTGAGAGAGATAGAGGAAGAGATAACTCGTCGTCATCCCTTTCAATTCAATCCATAAGTAGATAATCTATACAATCCTAGAGGAACCACCGGGCAGAGGGGGCATGTGTATCTCCACCGGGCCCTGATAACATCCCCCAAAAGCCCAGCTGATCCTGGACCAGTTATAGTGATTGATCGAGAAAGAGAAAGAGAGATGATTTCCATTTTAGTTTTGACCATGGTGTTGATCAAAATATAAAGATAATTGACATATAATATGATTCAAATAAATAAAAAAAAAAAGAGAAAAATTAGTGAAGCTATACGGAAGTAGTGGCTGGAGGGACACTAGCAGCCCTAGCTTCTGAAGAGGAACCACCACCATCAACCACTTGAATCATCGCTAATGAAGCATTTGCTGGCATAGTCATTGTTCTCGTAGTCAGTCTTTTTCGTTTCTTCTCATATGGTATCCCTCTTGCCTTGGCTTGATCTTCTCTTACCTCCCTCAAATATATCCTCATAGCTCTGGCCCCAAACGGGTTGGACTCAGGCCGTCCACCATTTTCCTCAGGCCGCCCTGAGCCATCTAATGAGCGTGTTGAGGCTCTCCTAAGCCGACTTGATCAGCAGACACTTTGGTAACATGGTTTTAAGTGGGACATACTTGCAATTTCCTAGATTTTATTTTATTTTATTTAGGTTTAGGTGGGGCTCACTTATATATTATTTTAAACATTTATTAATGTATACGTTAAATATTTTTATTTTATTTTTCTTAATGTGTGTTTTAAATGGGATCCACTTGTAATTTATTAGATTTTTTTTTTTTACTTTAATAGCGACACATCAACAATTTTTATTATTTTGTTTGTTATTTAATGGGTTGTGAATGGTGTTACTAACACTGTGTGTTTTTTAGATAACGGTGGTCTTTCCAACTTAGTTTGAGGTATAAATTGGACCCTCAAATTATAAGAGGGCAAAATTAACTTTTTCTACTAAGTTTGAGGGTTGCCAAATCCAAAAATCCCTTCAATTAATGTTTTTTTTTTTTTTTTTCCAACACCTGAGTGTTTATTTACTATTCAGCTTATGTGGCGCCTAATGGTGCCTAATGACGTCTAATTGTCACGGGGCTAATTGTTGAGGCCCCGTGTGGTGTTCAATTGTGTTGAGAAAGCCTACGAAACAAAGCAACAAGCAACAAAGACAACAAAAATGACACACAAATTAGTCAAAAGACACTTTGTATTGCAATAAAGATGGTAAGCACAAGTACACAAGTTTGTGTCAAGGGGACCTCAAGCTTATCCTTTACACATTCTTAATTCACTCAACTACGTACTTTCTCTCAAAGAGTAGCTTAAGCTTTTGGGAGAGTGACAGAAGAAAACATCATAGGTGTTGAAAAGTCATACTGATAATTATAATAATGTCATTGGCATTCCCTCATACAAAATACATGTATAGCCCCACCTAATACACACATGATGACACTCTGGTGGCATGTCACGGGCATGGTGGATGGCACTTGATGGTGCGGCAAAGACTTAACTTGTGACGGGTTCCCCCATTCAATTTGGTCTTCGTCCACGAAGACCAACTTTTGCTTACTACTTGGATTTGTTGTTGATGAATGGGGATTCTTCAATTGTTGCATGAACTTTTTTCTTCCAAGGCCCTTGCATCTGCTTAGATGGTAGGTTGGTGATTGCTCCCTATGCTTAGGAGTCCTATGGCTAAATTTGAGGTTAAGTTCAAGGTAGGACATGGGATGATTTGGCTTGGTTGAAGGAAAATTTGGAGTTAGGTTTGTGTCAAAATGAGTTTTGGGATTGTGAGAACATTGGTTCCCATGATATTTCTCTCAAAGGGGTTTCCTTACGGGGATGCTACAAAGTGTTGGGTCGAGGCCAAGTTGGGTGTGGTCCCTATTAGGGGTTGTTGGCACACTTTATCCTTGGTTGGATTGGCCATAGATGGGTGTGTTGTTGGAGACAGCCTTGGGTCTTCTTAGTGTCTTCATCGTCGTATAGTTGTTGTATTGACGCTGGCACTGAACAACTTTGGTGGAGACTGCTTCTTTATGATGACTTCCCTTTTCGTCTTGTGTTGGTCTGAAATATTGGAGTGGAGGTCTTCTTTGCTATTGGCGTGGCATTGGCATAGGGTTCCTTTTCTTCTTGGTACAACTGTAGGGCTGAAACTTGCTTCCCATATACCTGAATGTAGTTGTCATTGGGATCATGTAAGGGGAACACTTGTCTAGGATGAGTAGGCTATCAATATGTGGCATGAGGGTTGCTTCTGCTTGTGTAAAAAACTCTATTATGAGAACAACTTGAAAATCGTCCAAGGGTACCACAAATAGGTTGATGCTTCCTTTCCACGGTCCTACTTGGAGCTTTACTCCATGAGCCATGCCTTCTGCTGCCTTGGCACCAAAGTTGATTGTTTGTTCCGCCTTGCCTATTTGGATGTGTCTAGGTTGAGTCGCCTTGCCTTGGAAAGTGAAATGAAGTTGTGTGTTGTGTCTATATCTATGTCCAGATATTTGAGCCCCTTGTGGACTTTGTTGGGCTATTTAGGTGTGGCCTCTTTTTTTACATGGCATTGAGTAGTTAGAGGGTGCCAACCCTTGTTTCTTGGTGAAAGCTTATCCTCGTCGTTTTGGTCATCATCATTGATCTTGGCGATGGGGGCATTAAGTTTCTTTCTTGTAGGGCAATCGCTTGTCAAGTGCATCTCATTGCAAATGAAGTACGATTGTGATGGGGTAGTTGACTTCTTGTACTTGTAAGTGTTGTGGTCTTTTGCGACTTCTTCCCTTTCTTGATACTTCGCTGGCTTGTTGTAGTAGAGCTGCTTCTCTCGAGATGGGTTTGATTGCTTATCTCCCTCATTGACACGTGGGCTTGAAGGCTTCTCATCATCTGATAGTCTCATGTTTGTGAGTTGTTCGGCTATGGCCATGGCTGATATCATTAAAGTTCTACTCTCTTCAATGGTACATGTGCCACACTTGCTGAATTGGCAACTACTCTCTTCAAGATGTTACAGTCCCCCCTAATCTCATCTTGAAGGGATGGGAGATCCATCATATGAATGGCCAAACCATGCAAGGTGGCTAGGCGAAATTTCAAAAATTTCTTTCTCCCATACGAGAATCCTATTCCTTGATTTAGAAAAACTGCATTTTTCAATGTTCATTCTTGAAACAAATCAGACCAAATCTAAAACCAAGATTAGGGAAAGGAATACCTGATACGAAATCTATGCAAAAAGATCCTCCCAACGTAGGTGTTCACGCCCAAAGAGGATACCAAATCCTTCATCCGCTAAAGATGGCACAGCTTAGGGTGAGGTAGGATCAGCAAGTAGATTCTTCAACAAGAACCCCAATTCTTCAACAAGAATTGTGTAGGGATGTGAGCACAACTTCAATATTATTTCTTCCACCAATAAACAATATCAAGATCCAATCTTGACCACTCCAAGAGGTGGAGATTGAACAGGGGTAGGACAGCAAGAACAGAGAGAGAGAGAGAGAGAACTGAATGCAGAAAAGTCAATTAAACTGTGTATATTATTCCAGTTCGCCCTCTTCCTTAATATAGACCATAAAGAGTTAATCTCCTAATCTGATTCAGAGTTTCTTGATCCAAATCTTTATTTGGATCTGAACTCTTTAAGTGATAAGGCTTATCCCTTATCTTATCTGCAGATCAGGATAAAACTTCTCTTAATCCAATTAGAAGTTTCCTAATCCAAATCTTTATTTGGATATGGACTCTTTAAGTGGATAAGAGTTATCCTCTTATCCTTATCTGCTGATCCATACCTAGATTCGCCCCCTGTTTAACTAATCCAATTAACCCAGTTCAAAATGGGCTTTAGGCCCATTAAGCTTTCAAGCTCACTTCCTTTAATGCTGGTTAGCTTGGCTCTCTTTGTATGGCATGAGACCCTATCATTGATCTCCACATAAGCCACATGGATTCAGCCTATCTTCTATTACAAGGCCTGGCCAAATTCATTGTTGAATACAATGAACTCCTGAGTCCATCAGTATGGGCTCTTAATGGGCCCAACATTTACACTAAATGGTCATTGGGTCTAGTCATCTTATAAAGACCTAAGGATTGTGGGCAGATGTGATATTAGCCCATCAGGCTTATTATCCCCAAATGGTCTTACACTTAACCTCTCAACCCTTAATGATCATACATAGCCTAACAAGAGAGGACCTTTCCCTCGGTTTTAAGGTACAATATTGCACTCTCTGCTCACATGGATCCCAGGAATTAAAACCTTTTGCAAACATTTTGTGAAACCATAATATATATGTATATCTCTATATAAATATGCTTTTACAAAACAAATCTCAACAAATTTGAAATCAACTATCGATAGTTTAGGTTTCCATCAGAGAGAGTGCATTCCCCGATCATTCACTTTGTCCAACAAAGGGGTTGATCCTGTCACTATGATCACCCACTCAGGTGAATTCTCAAACTATCCCAACATACCCAGGTTTTGACTTCCGCTAAGGATCTCATTGATTGACACATCAAAGATAACTCAATCCGTCACCTAGTGCAGTACCATAATCGAGTCTAGGGGTCAGGTGTAATATTCCAATTTTGCCCATCTATTTCTAAGGTCCAAGGCAATACTGGAATTTGGTCTAATTCAGGGTTTCAAGAAAAATCCACACCGCATGTGTCTTAGGTCTCACCCTGGCAGTTGAGACAAGCCACCCCAAACCAGTTTGCAACACATTAGTGTTAACCTTGGCAGGATAAACCTCCCTAGGTATATCTAACGACCGTGAAGATTCTAAACTAACACAAGTCTCATTTGTTTCCAGTTTAAGGGTATTACACTGAAACATGAATCAATTATGTACTTTATTCATTTATAATAAATGTTGAAAGTACATCAATTTGATTGGAGCTAAGGGCATACACTGTCTAACACATCTAGTTGGGCCTACATGTTGGTTGATGTGCACATGAATGTTTTCATGGCTGCCCATTCTTCTTTCATCGCATCATGTTGGGCCTGAACGGCCTAGGGTGTGAACATGGTTCTCTTTCACCTTTCCCATTCATCTTTCATTTTCTCAAGTTGTGTTTGAAATTTGTTAAGCATGTCTTGGATATTTGTTTGGGAGGAAATTGCTTATTGTTGATGCGGGGTTCTTAGGACCTCATTGAGGGTTTCATTGATCACATTGCGAACTTCATCTAGGGCACCATTCAAGCGCCTCTCCAACTCCAACATTGCAGACTCGATTACTTCCATAATGAGGTGAAACTCTTCCACATGATCGCATGCCTCACCCACTATTACATCACAACATAGCCTATGGGTGTCAATGTTGGCAAGCCTATCAGTGGATTTCTCACTCTTGTTGGATTTTGATGTTCGACCCTTTTGGGCCTTGTCTTTGTTAGGGTCATTTTTAGGTGCATCATTGGCCTCATGGGTGTGGACAAGTTCTTGTCAAATCTCTTCCTTGAGGTCCTGAGTGTTTTTCATGGTGTTGCTATCGTCAAGGGTCACGTGCTTGGTTTGTGGCACGCAAGTAGCTTTTGCTTTGGTACCAATTGTCATAGGGTTCATCGTCGAGGTCCGTACGACGCTTGATTATGTCGAGAAAGCCTACGAAATAAAGCAACAAGCAATAAAGGCAACAATGATGGCACACGAATTAGTTAAAAGGCACTTTGTATTGCAATAAAGATGGTAAGAAAAAGCACATAGGTTCGTGTTGATGGGACCTCGTTCTTAACCTTTACATGTTCTTAGTTCAATCAATTACCTACCTCCCCTCAAAGAGAAGCTTAAGGCCCTGTTTGGCAATGTTTTGTGAGTGTTTCTCTTGTTCCCAACACTTTTGCAGAAAATAAACATGTTTGGTAAAAAAAAGAAAAAAGCAAGAAATAAGCCATTCCTGAGTGAGAACAACACCCAAAAATCGTGTTCTTCGGGAGTGACGAATTGACATTCTCAAAGAACACATTCCCAAGGAACACGTGGTTCCTACAACGTCCCTCATTATTTATGAACATGTGTGCGGTGTTCCCATGTGAGAGAAGGGGCAACATTGTAATTTCATACATAATTATAAACTCCCACTCTCTAAGCCTTAGCCTCAATTCTTCATTCGTTTCAACCTTATACTGCTACAAACCCAGGGAGCTAGAAGTTGAGGCGGTGCCAAGGACTGGACAATGACCAAAAACTCATCTCTGACGCATCATCTTTTCCGGCAAGAATCACGTACACAGGTAAGCTTGTCTTCCTTGCCACCATTCTTCACATTGGATCATTGGATGCTCTATTCTTTCATCTTAAAATTATATATATTATTTTAACAATAACTATTGCAACGATCATCTCCTCTTGGAAGGCTATCCCTAACGATCACTATTTACATGATTTTTTAAACACAACGATCATCTCCTCTTGGAAGACTATCCCCAACGATCAATTTTAAACATCATTATGATGTGACACTTGTTTAATTTTAGACTTAATGGGGATGGATTTGTAAAATTGATGTTAAGAAATAGTTTTGTTATCCAAACGTTATTTTTGCTTTTGTAGAGCAAAAATCCATTCTCGAAGAACAATTTGCTAAATGCCTCTGTTGTTCATGAGGAGCAAGAAATAAAATTCTTGTTCTAGCACAGGAATTTCCAAAAGAATAGAAACAAATGGGAACATTGCCAAACAAGGCCTAATCTAGCTTTTGGGGGAGTGATAGAAGGAAACATCATAGGTGTTGAAAAATCATAATGATAATTACAATAATGTTATTGGCATTTCCACCATACAAAATATATGTATAGCCGCACCCATGACACACATGATGGCAGTAGTGTGTTATAAGTACGATGGATGGCACTTGATGGCATGATGAAAAATTTATTTGTGATATAACAACACCTACCTATCAAATAATAACAAAAAATGTTTATCAATTACTTTTTTTTTTATGTTTTTCAAAATAAATCCCAATTTTATTAATTACTTTTCTCACTTTTCAAGGCAAATCACGTATAAAATATTTCTTCAATAAACGACCACATTACCAAACATTGCCTAATAACTTCAGTATGAAATGCAGAAATTGAGTATTGATCAAACCATGAACAACAATTGGAAATGTATAGTTGTATACCAGTGTAGTCGTACAAGTGCAACGCTTCTCGTTAATTCAAACAACAAACAGTGGGATTACAAGGTCACTTTCTATATATGTCATGATTATCATATTTGTATAATCATTCCCACAGCACATCCCCTCCGCATATTGGGAACAACTTCCGATGGGTGCCCCTTTAGGGCGCAGATCTGAACTCTCCTAATACATACTAACCATTATAAAATCGATTAATTTGACTTAGACGACAAATCTAATAAATTATATAAATAATGAAAAATAATATAATAACAATGGCACCGTTAATCTCATAACGCAATATTTTTAAACTAATATAATATTAAATATATTCCCCTATTATAATTATATTAAAATAGTTGGATCAAATAAGATGTAATTATGATGTCATACATGTATATTCATAAATTAAGGTAAACAAGTGTTTTTTTTCCCTACCAAGCATGGCTCATTACCTATCATGATGATTGCAAGGAATTGACAAAAAAAAAAACTGTCCATGATAATATTTGCAAGCTGCTGTTTGGGCCGTGGCTTTTTCCACTTCCCACAGATTATTTTAGGTATTGTTTGCCATACAAACGGAAAAAATATTTTTGGATAGAGCTTTCACACACAGCTTCTTTGAAAAAAGACTAAGCTTCAGCAGAAAGCATACTTTGGCTTTTTGAGTTTTTACCAAACACTAGTCTACAACATTCTGGGTTTCTTAGTTCATGTAGCGCTAGAAGCTGCTTGCATAAAAGTTCTCTCAAACGGGGCACTATGGGAGGGCTCAAACACATTGGCTTATGGCTTTTTGAGGTCAACCCTATAAGGACAACCTATAAGCTTTGTTTGGTGAAAAATCTGGAGAGCCCGTATTGGGTGTTAATCAGTCATTTGAAGGATTGTCCACTTCAGCCTCTTTGAACAACTTGTCTCGAGTGATCCAAAGCTCAGCCCTTCCCAAAATGGAGCTTAAGATAATTATTTTAGCTTCTTAGGGTTTCCACCGGATGCCAAAGCCAGAAGTGAGAAGCTCCTATGTGAAAACTGTCCGAAACCAAAAGTGCCTGTTGGTCTCCATCATGTTAGGCGAATTAGCTGGTGGATGGGAGTTTTGGAGCATTGGGACCATCAGATGACTTCGGATCTCCTGTCCACAACGCCTACCCACAATACACTACCTCCCGTGAATTGGGAACATCTCCCCCTGCGATGTTCTCCATGTGCGATGGCTACGATAAACGTGGGCAAGAGATTCAGACTCAGACCGGATACAGTTAGAGCAAAGTCCATTTGAACAGCCATCACTGCCTTGCATTGGGAATATCTCCCCATGAAATAAAGTACAGAAGTACGTAGATATTCTTGATGAAAGGTTCTAAAGGCTGTTCGAAAGCCGATCTCATCCGAACTCCCATCAAACTACAATTCAAATCTCCTGCCCATACGAATCCTACTCACATGACACTATAGCTAGTTGTGAACATTTTCCATGAATGATAACATGCAAATATAGGGGATGCTTTCAGTGTACAAATGTAATGAGACATGGGTGGGTGTGGGCAAGAGATCTTGAGACCATTCATTAAAACACCTGGAGTTCACATATCCTCCCCACAAGGGGCCACCCCACAACATCCCATAGCACAATCTCCGCTATGTATTGGGAACATCTCCCAATGATGACATCATCAATTCTGATACTATCATCGGGAGATGTTCCCAATACACGTGGAGATATGCTGTGGGACATTGTGGGGCGGCCCTTGTGGAGAGGAGATGTGACATCTAAAACCTGCTAACGGAGTTCACATCTGCACCCCACAATGTCCCATAACACATCCCCTCCATGTATTGAAAATATTTCCTGATAATAGTAACAGAATCGATGATGTCATCATCGGGAGGAGTTCCCCATACAACGCTGGGATGTGTTGTGGGACGTTGTGGGGGCGTAGACGTTCAGATTCGATGTTTCTCGGGTGTTGGGTGGGAGAGAGTCATAGTCGAGAGACCCTCTTTCATTTACAGTTAATACCGTTTTAACGTCCGTTATAAGCAGTTAAAACGACCGTTAATCAAGCCATAGACAAAAATACAGACCCAAAGCACCACGTGGCCAAATCCCGAATGCGTCGCTCTTCTGTAATGGCCCACCGGTTTTGGAGTCTCCTGTCTCCGTAGTTTATGTTTTGTTGAAGTTCCTTCTCTGCTTCGTTCCTTTCCTTTCACTTGTTTGTCATCTAAACAAACAAACCCCACCAACGATGACTTTCGGCTTCCTTCTTTGTATAAATTGGTTTTATAGGTGAAATCTCCTACACTTCTTCCTCTATCATGTTTCTTCTCCATTCCCGCGTTTTCTTCTTTTTCTCTCCGTTTCCATTTCCTCCACCTCCATCACCTAACCATCCTCCATTACAAACCCACCATGCGTTCTCCTGCAGCTCTTCGTTTCTCTCGTCTAGGGTTTCTACAAACCTCAAAACGATCCTTCACTTCTCGAACGGGAACCCAAGCAATCTTCGCTTCATTGTGTTGTCACCATAGATTTGCTTATAATTTCAAGGCAAGAACTTCTATCTATCCTTTATGCATATTCTGGAATCAATGTTCTACCCTCTAGTGTTCCTGCATTTCATGATTTTTTTTTTGTTATTACCATGGTTTATTTAAATTGTTTTGCTTATCTGTAGTTGTGCGCATCGAAGGCCCAGCGACATGGATTTAAATTGCGGCATGATTTGTTTCCAATTGAGGCCATGGATGAGGTATTTTTTTTCCCTGAAAAGCAGAAGGGGAAAAAAAACCCGCCTCCAACTATACATTTGATAGAATGGAAAATAGTTCCTTTTGTTGGCTTCTTCTATTATTGTTTTTTTTTTTTGTGGCAATTTTTCTGTGGTTTTACTGCTCAAGTGTGAAGGGTTTATTGATTGCTTCAGCTGATATGTTGGTGCTTCTGAACGTATGTTGATTGGTTAGTGGTGTTATTTGTCCCCTTGTTATAGGATTCAGTGGGTATTTCTTCATTTAATGATTGGGATTATGGGGAGAGTGATGGGACTTCTGGGAGGAGTAGCTACATACTATCTTCTAGTGACGGTGAAGATAGTGATGCAGATATTATAATAAATACTACTACCAGGGATGCTGACTTGCCTGGTAGTATCAAGGAGCATATGGACTCATCTGATGGGCCTCTAACTGTGACTGCTGACAGACTGGGAGTGCTTCGAAAAGGAAGGAAATTGAGGCAAGAAACCATTTTTTTCCCAATTAGATTATGCATCCAACTTCTGAATTTGAAATGAAATGATTTAGATGTTTGATTTGTATGATTGCTTTTGTTATGTAAGATTACTTCCTGACATGTTGTATTAGTTTAAGAAACTGATTTCAATTTTCCACTAATAATGTAATTTTTTTTACTTATCAAAATATGTTAATTTTTAATGCTTGGGTTGTTTAAGACTTATCTTTTCCTCACAAATCATGTTTAAAGTTCTACTAATGAATCCTGGAAAACTGGTGCATGGGGCAAAGGTGTTAAAATTCTGAAGTAATGTAGCTTTTATCTAGCATCTTTAATTATGGGTATGTTATTATGTTTTTCAATTGTGTTTTCTAGATATTTTTCCACTTTAAGTTTTATTGAAGAATTCTGACTTAGACAAGCTTAAGGACAATTTGAATAAGCTAGATTTGGTCCAAATGTACCTATTGAAATTTTAAAGTATATTTAGGAATGCAGAACTGAACTCAGCAAAGCCTTGTGAATGTTTGGGCCACATATATGAATCCTATTTCATCATGTCACTCTTCAGCCATATCTTTCTATGCAAGTTTCCAAACCGTTTGAATTGATTTCCTTTGATCTTGTTGCCTATTGAGGCAGCCCCAATCTTCCCACCATCGTAAGTGTGCTTTTTCTAATTCCATGCCCTGTAGTCTTGCCACTGAGCCATCCCATCATTTTTTTGGTAATAAATAATAAAGAAAAATTTATTGATAAAGGAAGAGTGCATCAATCAGGGTAATGGGGAATCACCGCAACTTAGACTCTAAACAACTCAAAAAGAGAATACAACAAAGAGGAAAGAGAAGTACAAAATTAACTGCTCGAGATCCACCTCAAGAAACGACCAAAAACCAACAATAAGGACCTCCTTTGAAATCCCTTCAAAATCTGGAACTATAAGCACCCAAACTTATCTTCTTTTCTCACAAAAAAGAGTGAGTTCATATCTTCTTTAAAGTATGAAATCAGGGATCCCTTTGATTCTTTCATTCCACCCTTTCCAACAAATGAAAAGGACGCACACAACTCCAAACCAACTTTGCCTTGAGAATTCCTTTCAATGTAGGCCCATAGTTTTCAAGGCACCAAGGCGAGGCGCCTTGTCGCCTCGTTGCCTAGGCGATGGATTTTTTTTAAGTAAAGATGGCTATCACTTGAAACCTCAAAAACCTAAAACCAAGAAAACTTGCTTTCAAAGCAACACAACCCTCAGGTGGCAAAAACTGAGAAATGCCCACCCAACAAGAGATCTCCTCAAACAGGAGACTCAAGACTAACCCTAGACATATCAAGGCTTTTCAGCACTCATCGAGTAGTGTAGTTCTAGCTCCTGGAATGCTCTTCTTCCTTATTCTTCCCCTCCTGAAACCAATAAGCCCAACTTTTTACCCATTTGGAGACCAGTTTCCACCATCTTTCCCACATCCACCTTTTGCTTAATTTTTTGAACTCTATCCAATTTCATTCCTTCTTCCTCTTCACCTTCATCAACTTCTACTTCTGAAACATCATCTTCTACTGACAAGACCCCTTCTTTTGCCAAAATCTCTTTGGTGAACTCTTATGATTTATCTCCTTTGTTACCACCTACTGGAAAACAATTCGATATATTCTCAGCAATAATGTCACTGATCAAACAAATTTTCTGGACAATGCTTTTTCTCTAAAGCAAAGGTTTTTTCTCCCTTTTTAAGGACAATGCCTTTTCTCTAAAGCAAAGGTTTTCAAAGGACATAGATTCCTATTATGCAGATTGACAATTTTCTGGACTACTATACCAGAAAAAAACCGAGGGTATGATTTGTTAGCTGAACTTTTTGCTACAGCTTCTCAGCTTCCATCCTTCATAGGGTCTGGGATACTTTTTTCTTACTTTGCTTTGATATTTGGAGGAACTTGGAAGCTAGCAAAAAGTTCAGCTAACAAACAAAGGGCTATCTCAGTTTGGGCACCTCCTGAAGAAGACTTCATCAAGCTCAATTTTGATAGTACAGCTTAGGGAACCCAGGCTGTCTGGAATTGGAGGAGTATTCAGAAATAAAGATGGACAGATTATTGCTTTATATTCGGGCCAACAGGGATTGGGGAGTCCATTAGTGCGGAGTTTTAAGCAGTGGTACAAAGGTTATTGATTGCCAGAGAATTGCAGATTGAGAGATTACTCATTGAGGGGGACTCTAAACTGGTTGTTGGGTAGTTGAAGGAGCCAGATACAGTAATATGGAGTTATGGACTTATAGGGATTAGGGAGGCCATTAAGAGATTCAAGTGGCTGACTATAAACATGATTGCAAGGATCCAATGGGAAAGGAGATCTGCAAATGTGATGGCAGATTATTTAGCTAAGCAAGGGGTTACTAGGGATCTTTTGTATTGGGCTCAGGTGTAACCTTTTCTTTTTTGCTTTGGAGGCTGCAATTCACACCTCCAGTTGGGAACTTTTGATTGTAATTTATTTGCTTTGCCTTATCTAATGATAACTTAATTACTTATAAAAAAAGGATTGAAGTCTCTCACAAAGAACAACCTCAAAACATATTATAGATACAAGAGAACATATTCCTTGTCCAACACACACACACACACCCCAAAAAAAATCCCAAGAGAAGGTGGCATTACTTTCAAAGCAGGAAACTTGCCCAAAGAGACCTATGTACATGCCCTAGAATTCAAGGCACAATCCCAACATTTTGATTGTATGCACAATTTAGCTTTTGTTGTAATTTCTTTGTTTGTGGAAACTTAACCTAATTCATTACATGCCTATACTGGCAGGATTCAACCTGGAGTTTTCATGAACATGGCGTTGATAGCTTTCTTGGTGGTTCTTCTTTTACTTGTAGATTGGTGTTCATGGCGGATAGTCAGACTACCATTAGAATCCTTTTTCCTGACACGCCCATTTATTATATCAGCAATTTTAACATCAGTTGCAGGATATTTATGTATCCCAGTACTTTATAGCTTGAAGGTACATCAAATCTTAAGGAAAGAAGGACCTGTTGCACATTCTTCAAAAAAGCGAACCCCTACAATGGGTGGGCTGTTTTTTGTCCCAATTGGTATAATTGTGGCAAGAGCCATAGCTGGTTTCTCGTCTGTTGAAGTTGCTGGAGCTGCAACAGCAACTCTAGCTTTTGCGGCAATTGGACTGCTTGATGACATTTTAAGTTTCATCAAGAATCATAATTATGGTTTACCTGCATGGGTAAAAGTTTTCTTAGAGGTAAAAATGTTTCTTATTTGTACATTTTCATATATTTGTATGCTTGTATTTGGTTTTCCAAGAGAAGATCCATTCTAACTTTGTGATGTTTCTAAACTGGTAACTAGCAGGTAGCTGTTGGGGTATGGTTCTCATTATGGTTGGGCTCAGCAAACATATCATCACCCTACAACATGTATACCTTCTTGAAACTAATCTGATCGACGTTTATTTGATGGTAACACACATGGCTATAGAAATATTGCTGATATAATTAATTCATGTTGTTTATTGCTATTTTTTTTTTCAAAAAAAAATGTCAAAGGATAATAGCTTCTTACCAATGCAATGTTGTCAGACTGGGACAGGTTTGTAGAAATGTATACTTGGTCAAACTTACCTCATTTACATATGCTAATATGTGTTATACCCTCTATTATTTTGTTAACCTTATTTTGATGCAAAATAGCTTTAAAGATTAAAACTGCTTTCATTTTTTTTTTCACGTTTTAGTTAGTTGAATGATTGAATCAGATGGTTGAACCGTTCAACCCATGTCCTAGTCACCACAGTGGTTCTCTGTCCAGTCTTAGTTTAACAACATGTTACCGAAGATTAATAAACACTATTTATATTACCAATAAAGAAAAATAAAAATGCTACCATGTGATTTATATTCAAATTCGGGAAAAGTGGAGAAGGTGTCTAGTGGGCCAGGTGGGTAGGCCCAGGATCACAAGTCCACCTTGGGGTTTAAGGTGAATGGTTTGGAAGTGGGCCAGGTTGTTCTTAACAAGAAGAAGGATACTGACACTTCAGGCCCAATCTGTTGAACATCCCAACAAGTTTGATGGATTGTAGGTTATTGGAGAAGAATACTTAGAAGGGGAGCTTTCTCCTCTAATACCTTTGTGCCCCCTTGGAATCTCAGTGACAACTCTGGTGATGCCTCACGATAACAAGCAAAAATCTATCCCCTCCTACCTTGTTGTTGGACTTTTCTGAAGACGATAGCGAAATCTCCAGTGATTCACATTTGGGGACCTACACGTCAGAAATGTAAGTTGCAGGCTCTAAGGCCAATCTGAGTAGGGTAGTGGATTTATTCGTTGAAGTACCTTCCTCCAGGAAAAGTAAGTTGTCTATAGATGCTGGTTCTTCTCATTTGGTGGAAGAGAAGTCAGTGCCAACCTTGCTCCCAAGCCTTTCTCTAGTTCTCCAATTGTAGATCCAAGGTAACCCTTCTTCCTCTCCCCTGGATGCAGTTTTTTTGTTTACTCTTGTTTCCCTTGCATCTTGTGTGCCTGTTTCTTCCCTTTGTGCAGAGACAGGTTTGCAATCCCACCATTTCTCTACTTCCTTAGAGGTTTTGAAGAATCAGATCTTAGATGTGGAAGGGGCAGAGCAGTCTCTAGATAGAGAGGGGGAGTGACACAGACAAGATGGCGGGGTAGCTGGGGATATCAATGCTGATAAAAAATGGTTGGGGATATCAACGGTTGTCAACAAGGGTCAAATTTGGGGCATAGGGCAGTTCCTCTCTAAAAGTGGAGAAGTTCTTAATCCAAGGTCTGTAAGGGAATTAAAGAAGCTTTGATGTGATTTATGATGGAAGGACACTACAGTAGAGGAGGGAAGTAAGAGAAGATTAGCTGGGAGGGTCTCAAGTGGTACTCAATGAAGATAGTGTTTTTGGAACGTGAGAGGGTTGTCAATTGTCAAAAACCTATGCCTTGACATGCAAATATTCAAAAAACCAAAAAGGAGGAGATTAATAGAAGCTGATTAGGGTTGTTTGGGGTATCAGAAACAAGAGGTGGGTGGCTATTCCATCAAATGTTGGGTGGTCTTCTTATTATTTGGGATGAAAGTGAGTTAATGGGGGTTGAAAATTGACAGGGACAGTTCTCTTCTTTGATTCTTTTCACCAATAAAGTCTATGGATTCACGTGGATCTTTACAGGGGTTTATGGTTCAAATTGTCCTCGGCAAAGGGAGAGCTTGTTGGAGGAATTAGAAGCAGTTGGTTCTTATGGGCAGCTTCCTTGGTGTGTGGGTGGTGGACTCCAATGTCACCTGATTCCCTCATGAGAAGTTTAACGGGGGCAGAATCACTTGTAGCATGAGATAAGTCACCTGATTCCCTCAGGAGAAGTCTGCCTAATGGGGCAGAATCACATTTAGCATGAGAAAAATTTTCAAACTTCATTCAGACTTGTGATCTCATTGATATCCCGCTTTACAATGCAAAGTTTACCTGGTCCAATATGCAGTGGGAAGCTATCTTTAGTAGTTTGGATAGGTTTTTCAGTAGTCTGGGAAGAGCACTTCCCAAAGGTTTCTCAAGGGACACCCCCCCTTTGTACCTCAAATCATTGGCTGGTAGTGGTGGACACAGAAAGATTGCAGAGAGGAAAACACCATCCAGATTTGAAAGGCAGTGTATCCTCTATCCTGAGTTCAAGACTAAAGGTGGAGCAAACAAAAATTCAAGCTGTTTGCAGAAGAAAAAACCAAAATCCTTGAAGGTATTACCAGGTTGGATTCAAAAGAGCTGAATGAGCAGTTGGATAGGAGGATCTAGAGGAGAGAGATTTTAGGGGCAGAATGGGAGATGTGCATCCCATATTTATCATTAAAAAATAGTGGGGTCCTGAAACACCTGTAAACAAGTGTATCGGGACCCAAAAGATACGATATGATAAGCCCGATACGGGGCGTATCGTATTGATTTTTTGAACCTTGGAGATGTGAGTTTGTAGCAAGGAAATTTTCTTGAGGCAAGGATCTAGGGTTCAGTGGATCAAAGAAGGGGAAGACTTAGTGCTTATTAACAAAGAGATAGTAGATTGTTTTGAGAACCTATGAAAGAGAGGAGGTGGAGACCATATAAGGGAATGAACTGGTAAAAAACACTCATGGAGCCAAAAAGGAGCTGGCTGGAGAGGAGATTTATAGAAGATTAAAGAAGCGGTGTCCTCCATGAGTGCCTTGGGGCCAGATGGATTTTCTATGGGATTCTACCATGAATTTTACGATATTATCAGAAATAACTTGTTAGAAGTAGAAGATTTCCACTGATCAGCCAAGATAAATAAGAGGAACAATGCAACTTTTATCAAGCTCATCCCAAAGAAAGAGAGTACTTTGGACTTTGGAGGTTAAAGATTTTAGACCTATCAACCTTCTTGGAGGCAGCCTCTATAAAATTGTGTCTATAGTGCTTGCCAATCATGTTCAAGTAGTATTTAGTGAGGTTGTTGCTAACTCTCAAAGTGCCTTCATAAAAGGAAGACAGATTGCTGATTGTGTCCTTGTAGCAAATGAAGTAGTGGAAGAGAAAAAAAAGTGGTTGGGAGCAATGATTTAAAACGTGGAGGCGTGATGCGAGGGATTCCACTACCTAGAGGTGTGAGGCGTAGTTCAGAATGCAAGAAGCGTAAGCCCCCCAAACAACGCCTCCTTAAGAGGAGGGGGTTAGAAGGAAGGGGGGAGGGGGAGGATGAAGAGGAAGGGGGGATCTCATTTTTTCTTTATTTATAATAAAAATCTTTTATATTAAGAAGAATAAAGATGCATAACATTAGTTTTCGCCCCCAGACGAAGGGTTAGGGGCAAACCACCTTCTTTCTCTTTATCTTTTCTTCCCTTCCCTTTCCTTTTCTTTTCTTTCCCTTTCTCTTTTTTTTTTTCTTCTCTTTCTTTTTCTTTACCTTCCCTTTCTTTTCTTTTCCTTTCCTTTTTTTTTTTTCCTTTTTTCTTTTTTTTTTTTTGTCTTTTTTATATAAGATGTGCATGAGGTGTATGCCTCTAGCACACCTCATGAAAAAGCGTATGAGGCGTACGCCTCTAGCATATGCCTTAGGGTGTTTTTGTAGCGCCTCGCTTGGAGGTGCGCCTCCAGGTGCATGCCTCTCACGCCTTTTAAAACATTGATACTTGGGGGGTGTGGTTTTCAAGCTTGATCTAGAGAAGGCTTATGATAGGGTGGATTTAGGGTGCTTCTGGAATATTTTGAAGCTAAAGGGTTTTGGTGATGAATGGATCAAATGGATGCAAGATGCATTTTCACTTTGCTTGGTTCTCAATCCTCATTTGCCCTCTAAGGAGTTTTTCGAAGCTTCAAGAGGAATCAAACAAGGCTGCCCTCTCTCTCTTTTGCTGTCATGATGGTTGCTGATATCCTAGATGCTTTTGTGGAGAAAGCAATCAACAATTTCGTCCAAGGCTTCAAAGTGGGAAAAGAGGAACTTCATGTGTTCCATCTGCAGTTTGTAGATGACAATCATTTTCCTTGAGGTTAAAAAGGAGAATCTTGAAAATTTGAGAGGAATATTGCAATGCTATGAGGCAGTTACGAGGCTTAAATGCAACATGGCTAAGAGTAGTATTATGAGTATCAATTTTTTTCTTGTGGCCTTGGAGGAGGAATTAATAGATACTCTAGATTGTAAAATTGAAATTGACCAATAAAGTTCTTGGGATTGCCCTTGGGAGGAAATCCCAGATCTTCTAACTTTTGGGACTCAATTATAAAAAGCTGTAAAAGAAGACTTGATTTGTGGAAGAGAAATTCTCTCTCCAAAGGAGGTAGGATCACTCTCATGAAGGCAACCATCTCTAACTTGCCATTTTATTTCTTTTCTATTTTTTTAATCAATAGGAGGAGATTTTATTAAATTCAAGCTCAAGTATTACGATAGGGTGGGAGCTTTCTCCACCCCAAAGATAAATTTATAGTTTATAATTTTGCTCAAAACATTTGGTGCCTAGCTGTCCCTTATTTAGCCCAAAACATCCACCGTCCCGTTTGCTGTTCTTCTCACCCATTTAAAGACAACTTTCAGCTACCTTGTTATGCTTTCTATTTTCCGAAATGTTTGTCTATAGATCCATGGGATTTGCGAGCTACATCTTGTCCAAGAAATGACCACCTGACAGTTCTTTTCCACCTCCAAGTTGTGGAATCCAAATTGCTTAGAAAATTTTAAACCATGGAGTAATCCAACATAGCTCCACTGTCAATGCATTACCATTTGCTTAGGGTCTTGGTTATAATGCTAACACCTTTCCTTCTGTGTCTGGGAAAATTCCTCCAAGTCTAGCCACAGCCTGATTACCTATATAACTCCCATCAAAGTTGAGTTTAACAAAGTTTAGGAAGAATGAAATTCAGAGGTCTTCAAGGAAGAGGAAAGGAATTTGGATGCAATTTTGGAATGCATTTTGTTAAGGGTGATTCATTGGGTCAAATATTTGGACTTGTTCTCACCCTTTTCCTTTGATCAAACTCAATTTTGATGGGAGCAGCTTTGGTAACCCAGTCCCCTCAAGCATTGGAGGGTTTGGGGGGGGGTTAGAGATAAAGATGGGATTACTTTGTGGGGCACAAATAGTAAAATAGTTAAATTTCTGAAGGCTGATTGTTGAAAGAGACTCCCAAATGATGGTAAACTGGCTAAAGAATGAAAAAAAGGCAGCCTGGACATCAAGAAGTGGTGAAGAAGATCAAATGGTTGTTAAGGGGATTGACAGTAACATTTCAGTGGGTTCAAGGGATGTTTCTGGGCTGGAAGATTCTTTAGCAAGGCAAGGGGTAAATAGGGAGCAGTTGTATTGGGCTTATTTGTAATGTCTGTATTTTAGGGGTATTTTTACCCCTTCGAATCCTCATTGTAAATTATCGTTTATATTAATGAAATGTTTCCCTGCTAATTATCGAAAAAAAACCTATCTAATGACCCAAAAATCATGCAAAATGGACAAGTTTGACACCTAACAAACAAGCTGAAAGAAAAGTGATGTGATTGCATCTTTATCTTTTCAAAATTCTGAAAACTCTTTAATCTAAGTATAGACTATATCTTAACCCTTTAAAGATGATTACCCTATCCTTGCAACACTAATAAGCCAGAAAATAACTTAGGGGTCATTTGATAACAGCTGAAGTGACTGAACTTAAAAGCCTATTGCTTTGTCATCTAGTGAATGTTTATAAGGAGGTTGTGGGCTTCTTAATGGTTGAATATTTTATTATTTGATTATTTTTTTCGCTTAAAAACAAAGTAATAAGTCATTCAGTTCAGCAATTTCAGCTTAGAAAAAGTCAAGTTGACCAAAATCTTGATCACCCAAAAATTATAAAATTGCCTTTGGTGCAAGATCATGAAGTAACTTGACTAATTCTTCCATGTCTGCGACAGGTTTGGCCTTGACAAAGTAGCGATTAAAGAAATTTGTAGTAAAATAAAATGTTAAGCCAACATTTTGCTAATTATACAAAAACTATTTATTTTTGTTACTTAGACTACTTTTTTTTTCCACCTTGCAATGCAGGAAAATGTTGGTACCTCTTCCTGCACCTCTGGGACTTCTATATCTAGGAGAACTCCTCTATCTATTGTTGACCACATTCTGCTTTGTTTCCATGGGGAATGGAATTAACTTAACAGATGGCCTTGATGGACTGGCTGGAGGTACATCTGCATTGGCTTTTATAGGCATGTCAATTGCTGTTCTTCCGATATGTTCTGGTTAGTATAAAAATGTCTCAAACTTAGAGAACATTAGTTTGATGTGTGTGCCAAAATATCAAAATTACAAAGTTCTTTGCATTTTGTGATTTTCATGTTGATTATTTTTATGCCAATGTTAGTATTTAGTAACTTGGTATACCTGTGATAATTAAAGTATACTGAAAACAATGACAATGAATATATGGTGACAGTAAAAGAAGATGAGTTACATCAAGTTCAACTTTGTATTTAAGTCATGTAAATTGGAAAAAGACACCTGCTACTGTTGGAGGGTAGGATTCCAAGGAGAATCTTGTTTCATACCAAGAGCTATGAGACTACTTATCAGAAAAAATGAAATATAAAAGAGTGAACGAGAAGCTAGTGCACTAGTTGGTTCTAGTAGAGTTAGACAAGAATCTAAAAGGCGATGATTTTAGTTAGGTTTTTCTTGTAGGACATAAGTTGTACACAGTACACCTAACCCTTTTTTTCCTTTAAGGTATGCAGTTATCCTTCTTTGGTAATCCTATAGTTTCAATAACTACATTTATTAAGTATTTAATTGTCAACATTTGATACTTCCACCATATAAAAGGCAATGTAATCAGTAATACCTTGAAAATCCTCAAACCCAAGAATCTAGAGTCAGATATTGTGACTGTGGAGGTTATATAGCATGTGAAACTCCAAGGTTTCTCATGATCAGAATTATTTCCTTCAGTTCCATCAACTTGAAGAAATGGTTAGAAACTTAAAAGTTTCACTTAAAGAGAGGTGTGTTGTTTTATGTAACTTGATTGGTCTTTGTTTTTTTTTTTTTTTTTGATAAATGGTAACTTGGTTGGTCTTTTAATCTATATCTTTGTAGACATTAATATATTGATAATATACTGATAAAAATTAATATATTGAAAATATAATAATTCCTTTTTGATGCAACTTTGCAACTTGCAGGTCTTACGACGATGCAATTTGATTTTTTTTCCAGAAAATCTGCTGGGTTTTGTGCTGGAGGGATCAGATGTGAAATTCAAGTAGAGGTTAGGGAGGGTGAAGGTAGAAGAATTAGATTTTTTGGTATTGACAATATCTTTAATCAACTCTTGGATTGGCTAGGCATTTCATTTTTGTTGAGCAGCAAGAGCCTCTTACCCTTACCCCGCAAAAATCTTGGAGGGATACACTGAAGTAGAGCTTTTGAAGGACTCCAGGGTAATTCTTGACCAACCCTTTTCTAGTAAAAGTTGCAGTAGGTCCTTGGATACAGGTAAAGAACAATATTTTTCATTAATCAAAACAAAAAGAATAACAATTGTTAGCTTGAATGTGCGAGGATTGAGTAAAACTAGAAAAACTTGAGACTTCCTAAGGTGGTTGTGTTGAGGTTCTGATGATCAAGAAATTGAAGTTGAAAACCTTGATACAAGATTGATATTTCATCTGATCGAGAGAAGGGTAGGCACTTTGCATTCTTTAGGTGCCTTTGGGGGGTTGTCTTACAGCATGGTATGAGAGGAGATATGAATTCATGGAGTATGGAGGAGTTGATGGGAGCATTTTCAGTATTTGTTAGGCTGAAAGATAAGGTGGATGGATTTTTTGGCCTTGTTTGTAATGTGATAGGAAGAATTTTTTATCAGCTCTATAATGTTAGTGTTCTAGGATGACCTTTGGGCGATATGAGGGGAATTCAATGTAGTGAGGTTTAGAGAAGAGGTGGAGGGTACTTTTGGGATTTTGGGGAGGGGGAAGAAGATATCTTTGCTTTTTTGAATGGCAGAGTCATAGAATTTTGATAGTTACATGAACCTTCCTGAGGAAGAGATGGCAAGCAGAAGAGTTCTAAAGGTGGAATTGGAAGAATTAGTGAGAAGGAATTAAATTAATTGGAGAGAAAAGTCCCCTTAACGAACTCCTAGAACTCCCAGTAGAAAGCTATGGTGGATGCCTTGTGATTCCCCAACTGAAGTTGCTCAACCCTAGGAGCCAATTATAATCTCCATTTTGATGGCCATCATTAGTGAACCATAGCCCTTTCAAAGTTGCTGGGGGTAGGGCATAAGGGCATGGTGATTCTGGTTTTTTTAGGCCTTAGCAAAGATGACTCCTTTAGAGTAGAACTCATGGCATTGCTCCAATAACACAGGTTTGATGTTGTTTGTAGATTTTCAGTGGGTGATTATGGATGGTAAATGTCTCCCAGGTGCTGTGGACATCGAGACATTTTCATTAGGGAGGTCAGGATCTTAGCTTCTAGTATAAACACAGTTCAGATGGATCCCAAGGTTGGCTATTCGATAGCTGATGCTTGAGGAAGGTATGGAGAAGTGAATTTTTTTCTCTATTGCTGTTGTTGCAGTTTTTTTTTTTGGGGGGGGGGTGGGGGGTGTTGGGGTGGTGATTAGTGACCTCATTGAACCCAAATAGCTTATTAGCTTATGTGCAGTTTCTAAACCTTCTCCTTTTGTCTTAAATTTAGTGCTGTTTAACTGGATAATTTTTCTTCTCTGACAGCATGTGATCCTTCTAGTACTGCTAACTTAGTTGTTTTACTTTTTAATGTTTATTGGACACAATTAATAAGAATGTGATTTCAGTATTAACCTAGACAAAGAATATGTGATTTCAGTATTAACCACATGTTTTCTTTGGAATATATCTTGATTCCTGATCTTGACCACATTTCTTTAACAACTTGAAACAGACCTTGCTATATTCGGATCATCCATGGCTGGTGCCTGTGTTGGTTTTCTCTTGCATAATCGGTACAAGGCATCTGTATTTATGGGTGACACTGGATCCTTGGCATTGGGTGGAGCACTGGCTGCGATGACTGCTTGTACTGGAATGTTCTTTCCATTATTTATTTCATCTGGGGTCTTTGTCCTGGAAGCAGTATCAGTTATAGTGCAGGTATGCCATATTAATAACCTCTGATGATAAAATCAATTGTTTGCTGATTTTCTCATTTTCTACTCATTATTGGTTAGATGAATACTTTGTAGATGTGATTGATAATTTGGTTGTGTGTGTGTGTTGCCATTCTGTTCTGTTCAGTGTCATATCCATTATTAAATTATGAACCCTTAAAATCATTCCTTACTACTTCAACCTAAGCCGTAACCCTAGCCCTAATTTTTGTTGGATGATCCGAATATAGCAGGGTTCATGTAGTTGGGACAAGGCTTAGATGATGATGAAGATGACGGTTAGGGATTTCACTTTGGGTCCTAAGTTTCAGCAGTTTCTATTGGGGTGGAACCAATGATACAAAGTTACAAACTAGGGTTTCAGTGAAGAAACAAAAATAAAGGAGTGAATTTGTGGATGGAAGGTCATAATGATATTTCCTGATAAGAGAGAATAGATTGAAGACAAAACAGAATAATGCAAAAAATGAGCATAGTGATAATGAGAACAATTCAGAAAAAGTTGAACCATAAAAGGTAAGAAAGACTAGTACATAGAATCCTTCTATGGTCACTGTTGGAACCTCTAATGCAAGATCAGCTTCATTAATTTCTCCCTGTACCTGGTGGTTGGCATTGCTTGTCCATTTATGGTTTAACTCCAAAAAAGTGAAGACAAACTCAAGAAAGAGGGGCAACAGAGATTGTGTGACTTTCGGAGATGAGGGGCAACAGAATTTCAGAATAGAAGGTGGTGATCTGAGCTAGTGATTGAAGCAAAGAATTTCAGGTTCGAACAGGGATGGCCCAAAGGTAAGAATGTACTGAAGGTCAGAGAAGGCAATAGGGCGACAATCTTCTTGCCTGAGGACGCAACTCTGTGGGTGAAAGGATTTATTGATGGAGCACTTAATTCCATAAAGGAAGAAGGCTGGAAAAACTCCATGACATTACCAGGGAAGAACTTTGAAGTGGAGCTGAGAAGGAATAATAAGGGATGGTATATTGCCGTAACAAAGTTCTTCGGTACTAAAGGAAGACAGATGGTATGTGTACCAGAAGGAAAAAAAGCAGATGGATTGGATGACCTTCGTGGAGAAGATGCAGTCCTTTCTTATAGCTACAGAGAGAAAGGAGATAGAGGATGAGGAGGAACTTGGTAGAGACATTGAAGAGAAAGGTCAAAAGGTTCAGGGGAAGGCAAGTAAAACCAAGGTGTATGAGATCAGTAAAACTGAGGTGCATGATATCATTGAGGAGCAGAGTCCACCACCCCTCTGGTGTTGTGGTTGTATGCTCCTCTGAACACTGCAGAACATTGGTTGAGGCTGGTGTCGATTAGTGGAAGAAACGGATGGTTCTAATGGCAGACAAGGGAGTGAAGGACTAGATGAAAGTTCTGGATGCAATAAGACCGAAGGTAGGACCTGATATTGAAGCGTTCCTGCTTCCTCTTGCAGAAAGAGAAGCTGTTCTTGACGTTGGTGAGGTGGAGCTGAGCTTCAATACGGTAATAGTAGATGGTGGTCTGATACAGGTCCAAAATTGGGTGCTCTCTGTTGAAGTTGCTAGGGCTTCCCTTTAATCTGTGGTGTGAACATGTTCTTGAACACATCATTTGAAGCCTGGGGGGTGTTCTACTGGAAGCAAATCAAAGAAACTTGGGTGCAGTCGAGCTTTGAGTTGCAGCAATCAAACATGAGAACCTGCCTCGATTGTTTGAAATATGTTCCAAGGGAGCTTGGTATCGGGTGTGGGTGGCTTCTGAAGTCGAAGTGTCATGGTGAGGAAGATTACCTGAGGTTGAAGATGATACCAAACTGGTCGGATGGAGGACACATGGACGGAGGGGAATGGGGGAGAAGGATATGCAGAAGAAGATTAAAATAGAAAAGAGCCAGTCAACCGGGGTGAACCAATCGACAGGTCAGCCAATTAAGGAAGTTAATTAAATTTTTTTTGAATTAGGTAGAAATAGATAAGGCGTGCTTTCTTATGTTTACATGGCGAAAAAACCCTGTGGCCCTGTTTGTCCAACCTAAGCTGCTTTGTCCGAACCGGCTGGGTGTACAGGCGGCTTAACCACAGAGCTTAGTAATAGAAATAAAGATCCACGTGACAACCTAAGTGGTCACATGGATCGGGGCAAGACTAAGGGGAACAGGGAGACAATAGACGGAGCTTCCCGTCTATCATCGTCTAAATTGAGGGGTGACGAAGGTAAGGAGGTGCAGGGGCGGGGCGGAAACCAGTTCGGGAGAACTCTCTACAGTGGGTTTCTCGCCAAAACCCAGCCGATTCTAACGAAGATCATCACACCTCAAAGCGCCCGAACCCTAGGTATACAAGGGAGAGATTAGAAGAAAGCGAGGAAGCAGATGAAGGTTGGGTGGTCTGTAGTGAGGAGGAAGAAGACACTGATGACAGCTTAAATGAAGCCACCAGTATACTGATACCAGTGACAATTGAACTCATGTCTTCTTTTTTTCTTTTCTTATTCGAAACACACGGATGTATCCTCATTTATCAAAAAACAAACATATATCCTCACGAAGTCTAAATCCTTTTAATCATAGTGATCTTTCTGAATGGTAACGGTTGTTTTGGTGCCTATCTTAGGGGAAACAAAACCGGAATATTTAAAATGTTAATTTTTTAACCACAAAAGTATATCCCTCACAATGTCTAAGTCCTTGCTATATTGTGCACCACGTATATCTATTAAATGATGTAACCCAACTGTTTGAAGTAGTGGAAATCACCACTTTGTTAAATCACACCATCTAATTGTTCATTTTAATCCACAAAATCTGTTAAGAGACGCTATATTATCATCAAAGTGGAAGCTAGCCATTCAGATTTTATTAATTAAAAGTAAAAAAAAAAAAACTTGGTGGTGGATCGTGGATACCTTGGCAGAAGTTAGAAGCTTGAGTTCTCATTAAACTAGGCCAAGCATGCATCAACCACAATATGACTTCTATTTTTATTGACATTTCCTGAGATGTGAACTTATTTTCTTAGCTGGAGGCTACCATGCAGCGCCTTACATGTATTAGAATTGGCTATTCTTATGGATCAGGTGTTCTATTTCAAGACCACTAAGTATTTGCATGGATCTGGCCGCCGCTTGTTTCGCATGGCGCCTTTGCATCATCACTTTGAGTTGTGCGGGTATAAAGAGCCAGAAATTGTTGCTTGTGCATATGTTGTCTCGTGCATCTTGGCTGTATTTGCTGGCTATATTGGCCTTATTTCATCATAAAAGGATATGAAACTTCATCCTTCTGTGGTGGTGGGCGTACCTGCACAAATTTTGTATTCAGTTTTTCTAATATTTTCTTTATTTTTTCCTTTTTAATTTTTGATGAGTGACATTGTTAAAGGAGAGATGGCACACGATTAGGAATGTAGACTGTCTCTACACACTAATTTTGGCTAAAGAATCTCCGATTACATTCATCCCATCAACTCTCTCTCTCTGTGGACATGGATTTTGGCGCCACCGCTTTGAACTGTTTGTTTTTTTCTTTGATATGTGCCAAATGAATGGCTGCGATTTGCTGTGAGGAGCACTCTTAGAGGAGCAAATCCGAGATCGGGTTCAGTCAATATGGGCTCTTCAGCCCTCAGATGGGAATTGGAGGGGCTCCCCACATAGGTATCTCCCCTGTGCATTGGGAACACCTCCCCATGATAAGTATGGGAGATGGAAGCCCAAGCTCTCCAATTACAATTAGGCTGGATCTACAAATTTAAGATGGAAGCCCAAGCTCTCCAATAACTCAAGTCCAAATTAAATGGGCATTGACCAAGCCCAATTCTACAAAACAAAGTCTAAATTCAATGGACTCAAGTGGAACCCACTAAAACAGTATAAAAGTCCTCAAATTATCTAGAAAGAAATCTAGATAAAAAGTTAAGGTTGAGTAAATCCTATTCAAAATGGTTATTCCAACCTTAACTTTGCAAATAAGAAGAAAATCTTCTCTTAGCCACATGGGCCCCACAAGTTTAGGTTACTGATTGAAACTCCAAGGATAAGCTTTCACCAAAAAGGTTGAGACCAACTAAGATTCTCTCAATCCACCTCTATAAAAGGGTTTTCATTCATAAGGAAAGGATCATTTTTCCAATTCACAAGAGATCTTTGGGAGAATAAGAAGTCAGAGACCTTCATATACAGAAGACCTCTAAAGTTCTTCATTGACAAAAGTTTTAGAGTTCTTCAAAAGTTAAAGAAATCCTTGGAGCTTCTCTACAAAAGACCTTAAGGTGCAATTGCTACAAGATCTACAAAACCGGTTCGGGAGGAAGCTTCATCAATTCTTGGATTGGATCCTATACACTTCCAGATCCATCGGAGAACAAGCTTTTCAAGTCCTCAGATTGAATGTTTAAAGAAAAAAATTGGAGGCTTTCTCATTGTAAAGAGATTGAATCTCAAAGAATTGAGATTTGTATCCCATTTTACCAAATCTCAAAAAATTGATATTTATCATCATTTTTTTTGTATTTGGATTTTTAGACGAGAAATTTGTATTGACGGTTCCCAATGCACGGGGTGATATGCTATGGGGCGCTCTCCGTGTGGGGATTCCATTTAAACTAAGATGGGCATTCAGGCATGAGTTTGGTTCTTTTGAAGCTTTGTGTGCATGATGCATTAGCATGGATATGGGGTAAAAAAACTAAATTGCAATCACTATTAAGTGGGGTGATGTACGATAGAAAAAAAAAAAAAAAGCTTCAAAACAGCCCAGACTTTTTTTTTTCTTTCCATACAGCCCAGACTATTGAATTGAGTGGGGTGATGTATCATGGAAAAAAAAAAAAGCTTCAAAACAGCCCATACTATTTTTTTTTCCATACAGGCAAGCATTTCTTGTACTTTTTGGACTTAAAAGCATTTTGGCTTCAGATTATAACATTTTTAAAAGCAACTTTTAACGAAATGCCCAAAATAACTTGTTGGCTCAATTTTGTTTTCCTTGGCCCAAAGATGAAAGAAAAGCAAAAACATATCTAAAGAAAGCCTAAAAGTTGGTAACACTCGAAATAGCAGCATTATCACATTTGGACAAAATCAGATGGTCAAATCAGTTTATCCATTCCATACTAAGGACTTCGGTTTTCAAATGTAATGGTCTTGAATTTTCAAAAACTCATACAAACCTTTTTTCACCCCTGTTTGGTCGGTTTAGTGAAAATCATAAGATTTTCAATGAACTGTGCGATTTTAATTGAATCGTCTAGGCCAATCATATTTACTGTAATCACCAAAAAGTATGAATGTATTTAAAATTTTAAGCTTACACTTCTTTTAAACTTAAGATAGATGCCAATTTTTGTTTTTATGAGCCTTTGCAAATCGGAACTCAAAATATTAGTATCTCAAGCATATAAGCAATACAATTTTAAGATATATAGTGAAATGTTCTTTAGGTACTTATGGATACAGTCAAAGATTATGAAGAGGGGTAATCTGGCTGACCAGTCACGAAGAGAACTAAACTGTCTAATGACACCTCGGCGTCACATGGCGACATGTTGCACTTGACTAGGTCGGCCTAAGCTGACTAGCCAGACCTTCATCTTGACCGAAGACTGGTGGGCTGCTCCACGACAGGGTGGAGCATATCACTCCTGACTTGGGCAGTCAATAACTTGAGTAGCTAGTTGACCTCAGGTAGTTAAGCCCTTGATGATTCCTGTTGGAGTGGATCACAACCAATTCTAGGAGCTGATGCAGTATGTTCGGAGTATGGACCTGTGCATTCGGTCCTAGAAAAATGCTTCACTGTTCTCGGGCAAATTCCGTCGCAGGTGCCATCGTAGACGCAACTGCTGCTTCAGAACAAAAATCAAAACCAAAACATCAATAGGTCGGTGCTCCCACTAGAAGACAAATGTCTACCTCTCGACATCTCAGAGTACCTAACGAGGACCTGGACCTTTGAAGCACAAGACGTCACGTACATCCCTAATGAGGAGACCAATAAGGCGACCACCTCGGTCAAGTCCAATAATACCGCTTCTACATCAGGGTCCACGAAGAACAAGCATAGAAGGCGGCATGATCCTGTTAAGAGTTCACTCGGCCCCAAGGTGGAGGAACAGTAGAAGAGTCTGGCTAAAGACCAAGAGGTCAGCTGGTCGAACACCACAACCACACTGCAGCTCACTCGGACTTCGCCCCTAGCGTCTGAGATCCTTGCTAAGCCCTAGCCCAAGGACTTCAAGGCATCGAACCTGGAAACTTACGATAGAATGACATACTCAATCGACCACGTCGATAGCTTCCAGGCCATGATGCAGTTGCACAGAGCGAACAAGTCGAGCCTATGCCTCGCCTTCTTTACCACATTCCACCAGGCTGCCCAGATGTCGTACTTAGGTCTTCACCACCCACTTCGCCACTAGCAGACGTCACCCGAACAACCAACCACTTGATGATGGTCTACCAATGCTTCGGCGAAGACATTAGAGACTATATGTAGAGGTTCAATCTAGAATCTTTGCAAATCCAAACCACGACCCCGTCGTACAGATGACCATAGTGATCCACGACGTTCGAGGCCCCTTTTTGAGGAGGTCACTTGTGAAAAACCCTCGGAGGACATGGGGAAGTTCCTCAAGCGAGCTCAAAAGTACATGAACGTCGAGGAAATGCTGCACATGCATGAAGAGCTCGCTAGAGCTGAAAAGAGGAAGGAACACGACGATGATCGAGGCAAGAGCATTAGCATGCACAACTGGAGGGACAATGTGTTGCCAAGCCACATATCCAATTAATCTCCTTGCCACTTCAGGCCATCGCCCCGTTGCTCTAGGTCACTAGCATGACACTTCATGACTCCCCCCCATGAAGTACAAGAACTACACTCCACTGAACGCAAGGAGGGGAGAGATCCCATGGAGATCAAGTTGGCCAACTACTTGAAGTAGCCACCAAGAATCAACCTATTGGTTACAGTGGGGTCCGTGCCAAACATGATTACATTTGGCCATAGTTTTTTGGTTGTTGACACACCCTCTCCTTACAATGCTATTCTTGGTTGCCCCATCCGGCATGCACTCCGAGCCATGGTATCCACATACCACTTAGCCATGAAATTCCCCACCAAGACCGGAATTATGGTAGTACGTAGAGACCGGTTAGAGTCTTGAAAGTTTTACGTGGTGGTCTTGAAAGGCAAGGAAAAATAGTCATTGGCGGTCAACCTAGATCCGCTCCCATAGTCTGGCAATGACAAAGCTCACCAGTGGAAGACACCGTCCTAGTGCCGATCTCAAACACTGAGCTTGAGAAGACAGTCTAGATTAGATCTTGACTTAAGGAATGTCTGCGCTCCAAATTGCTAAGTTTTTTTACGTTCAAATGTAGATGTTTTTGCTTGGTCACCTACTGATATTCCTAGAATAGACCCCTCTATTATTACCCATAAACTTAATATAGATCCCTTGGTTAGACCTATAAAGTAGAGGAAAATGAACTTCATCGTGGAGTGGTGGAAGACCATTGACGAGGTGGTCAGGAAGCTCCTTAGTGTCAAATTCATCAGAGAAGTAGAGCACCTAGGCGGGATAGTGAACGTAGTGTTTGTCAAAAAAGCAAATGGGAAGTGGCATATGTGTGTTGACTATTCCAACCTAAACCGAGCCTGCCTGAAGGATATCTTCCCACTCCTAAGGATAGACTGGCTAGTAGATGCCACATCAGGGTTTGAACTATTAAGCTTCATGGATACCTATTTTGGTTACAAGATTTAGATGGATCTAGCGGACCAATAGAAAACTACTTTTGTAACTAAAACATAGCTTTATTGTTATAAAGTCATGCCTTTCTGCTTGATGAATGGCAAGGCAACCTACCAATGTTTTGTAAACAAGATTTTTCAAACTTAATTGGAAATAAAATAGAAGTTTATGTAGATGATATGTTTGCAAAAAGTAAAATTTCCAATTCTAATGTGTTTGCCATTTTAAGAAAAGTATAACTTGAAGCTCAACCCGAACAAGTGTGTCTTTGCTGTCATGTTGGGTAAGTTCCTTTGCTACATAGTCACCTGGCGTGGCATCAAAGCGAACCTTGAGAAAATTGAGGCAATATTAGATATACAACCCCTGAGGTCCATAAAAGAAGTCTAAAGGCTAACAGGCTACATCTTTGCCTTTAACCATTTCATGTCAAGGTTGGTAGGGTAGTTGCTTCCATTCTTCCAAGAAAAAAAATGCTAATTCTTTCGATTGGATTGAGGAGTGTCAGCTTGGTTTCGACAAGCTCAAGCAATAATACCTCAATTCTCCACCGTTATTAACAAGGATAGAGCTTGGGGATGAACTCCAATTGTACCTTTCCACGAGCGACGAAGTAGTCAACTCGGTACTGGTCTGTAATGTAGATAAAGTGTAGCGACTTGTTTACTATGTAAGAAAGGTCTTACATGCAGTCAGGACTAAATACCCAAACATAGAGAATCTCGCATTCGCACTCATCGTATCAGATTGGAAGTTTCATCCTTACTTCCAAGCCCACACTATCATCGCCTTCACCAATAGACCCCTTTGCCAAGTGCTGCAAAAGCCGGAGGTCTCGAGAAGATTGATGAAGTGGGACACCAAGCTCATCAAGTACAACATTTGGTTTGAACCTTGCCAACGATCAAGGCACAGGTCCTGGTAGACTTTGTTGCCAAATGCACCTTTAGTTTGCCATTCTAGGTACTAGATGAGCTTGTATTCACCTCGGAGGCATTCATCAATGCAAAACCATTCTTCGATTGGATGAAGAGCCTTGAATCCTCCATGTGTATGGCTCGTTCGACCAAAGAGGCAATGGAGCTGGCCTGATTTTTCTAGGACCCAATGAGGTGAAGTTGGAGTACGATCTATGGTTCAGAATTCAAATGACCAACAATGAAGTTGAGTACGAGGTCATCGCTGCTGGGAATGTAGAGGTATATAGTAACTCCTAGCTCATGGTGAACCACGTAAATGGACAATAAGAAGCTTGGGAGCCAACGATGGTTAGATACTGAATGAAGGTGTGTTATATGATTAGATCATTTGACTCCTTTACGGATATTGGGAGAACAGTCTTCATAGAAGACCTACCATGCCCTAGCATAGAGAAGGCGGTGGTGGAGGAGGTCACTCTCATGTAGGTTGTAGAACTGAGTTGGATGGATCCATTTTTTGGGTATTTATGCCATAGGGTGTTGCCTTCAAACTGAAACACAACTCAAAAGATTGAACACAAGTAAACTTGCTATGTCATAATTGGCAAATAGTTGTACAAGAATCCTTTCACCCTTCGTTACTTGTGATGTCTCTGACCTAGGAAGGCCAAGTGCGTGCTCTAGGAGATCCATGAAGGACTCTATAGTGAACATTTGGGGGGGGGGGCAGGGTGTTGGCTTAGAAATCCCATCGACAAGGCTACTACTAGTTGATAATGAGGGCCGACACAATCCATTTCGTACAACACGGAGATTGGTACCAGTGTTACACCAACATACCCCGACAACCGATAACTGATCTGCAGTACCTTACCAAAATGTCCCTTCCCACTAGCAATCGGGCTGAGGAAGTTCTTGGTTGTTGTCATAGATTATTTTACTAAATGGATTGGGGCCAAGCTGTTAGTGACTATCACAATTCAGAATGTCCAGAACTTCTTTTGGAAATGTATACAGGCTGCCCCACATATTGATCTTGGACAATGGTAAGCAGTTTGAAGGCATAATGTTCAAAAATTGGTGTGTTGAGTTGGGAATCAAATAGCATTTCACTTCAATCGCTTATCCCCTAGGCGAACGAGCAAGATGAGGTCATGAATAGGGCCATCTTGCGAGGCCTGAAAGCTCGATTGGCCCGAGCTAAGGGATTGTAGATCAACGAGCTTCTCAATGTCTTATGGGCATATTGAACATCGAACATAATGACAATGGGTGAAATTCCATTCAACCTAATGTTTGGAATGGAGTTTGTTATCCCTATTGAGATTGAGGTACTAACCTTACGGTCCGAATTGTATGATGAGGAAGAAAATGATGATGATCTAAGGACCTGTAAAGAGATTGGGCCGCATGGGCCCTAGTATCTTTTCTTATAGTATTTTTTATTTATCTGTTAGCTAATGGGCCTGTTATTTCCTTTTGCTAGTTCTCCTTATGTTACTGCCTAGCTGGCCGCCCACTTAAGGGTATACTTGTAATTATGTGAAGATTGAAGTTTAGTAAAAGGATTAGAGAAGGGGGGAAAGAGATATTCAAACTTCTTCTTCTTCCTCATCGTTTCTCCATCTTCTTTCTCTTGTACTACTGTTCTATTCTTTTATTCCTCCTTTTCTCTCTAATTTTTCCAAGTTTACATTAGTTTTAGAGGACTGATTTGCATCTTGGTATTAGAGCAGGTTCCTTTCTTCCTTCTTTTCTTCTTTCTCTTTTCCCATACACCCTTCGATTAAGAGAGTGTATAGAGAGATAGGTTCTCTATAGTTTAGAGGATCTTTTTCCTAGTTGGTAGAGGGTTTGGAGAGTTTAAATCTGCCTGGATATTGCCAAGAAGTGGTGTTGTACTATTTTTGCCCAAAACCCTAACCGATTAGAGATTTTTGAATTTACAAGTAAAAGTGAAGCTTTGGGTGTGACGCTCTATGCTTTGGAGGTGTCTTTTGACTTCTAAAAGAGGGTGGTTCAGGTTTAGAAGAGATTGGGAAGCTCTGGTAGGAGCGGCTGCATCTTCTCTCTTTCAAGCATCTGGGTACTAGTTTGACTTCAAGTAAATTTATAAAGACCAAATTTTTGGTTTTTTGATTTTTGTTTGATTAATTGAGCAATACGGAAGTGAGTTCAAGCAGGTGCCAGTTTCCAGGCTTGGCTCGATAGATTCCATTTTGAATGGTGTGACCACAATCAAGCTAGATGGGAAAAATAATCTTGCTTGGGCACAATTTATAAGGATTTATGTTTGTAGTAGAGAAAAATTAGAGTACCTCATAGGCAGTAAAGTGAAATCCGAAGAGACAGACCCTGAATTTAAGAAATGGATGTAGGAGAACTATACTATCATAGGATGGTTAGTCAACTCTATGCAGCCTCATATAAGTCAGCACTATCTCTGGATGTCCTCGGACAAGGAGATCTGGGACAGTGTTATTGAAACTTATTCATAGAAGTTGAATGTGGATAGAGTCTACAAGCTGAAAAATGATGTGTAGAACCTAAGACAGGGGGAGAAGACTGTGGTAATCTACTATTCTATACTAAAATCCTTATCGCAGAAAATTGATGTTATGGAGATAGTTGTATGGGAGAGAAAGAATGAAGCATAAAAGTTTAGGAAGTTGGTGGAAAGAAACAAGGTTTTTGAATTTCTTACTGAACTCAACCCTGAGTTTGACATCATTAGGCAGAATATTCTGGCCAAAGATGAGGTTACTCTTGTGCAGGCATATGCTATGGTGAGCAGTGAGGTGAGTAGGCGGCAGGTTCAATTACAGTGTCCACCTATAGAACATTTTGCACATGCTGGAATAAAATCGAAGGGTCTAACTGAGAAGACGAAGCAGATATGTGAATATTGCAAGAAACCAAGGCATACGAAGGACACTTGTTGGAAGCTTCATCTTGATCTTCTTCCTGATCGGTTTAAGAATAACAACAATTTTAAGAAGGGTAGTTAGATAGGAAAGCCTAAGACAGCTAATGTTGCCATAGTACCGGAAGGAGGAAGTAAGGAGAGTGAAGAGAAGCTAACCATTGAACAATTGATAGCAATGAAGGCAAAAGTTGAAAAGTATGGAAAGCTATTAAATCACTTGGATGCTACTGTTTCTACATCTCACTCTTCAGGCAACACATCATCATCATCAGCAGTAACATTTGCTCACTTAGGTAATCATAAACTCCCTTGGATCATTGTTTTTGGTGCATTAGACCATATGACTAGCTTGTCTAACCTTTTCTGTTCATACCAAATTCTCTCTGGTAAAAAGAAAATATCCCTTGTTGATGGGTCTCTTGCTTCAATTTTTGGAAAATGGGGTATAAAGACCTCTGACACCCTTTATTTATCCTCTATTATTCATGTTCCTAAACTTAATACAACTATTTTATCTGTTAGTAGCTTAACTAAATCCATAAACTGTAGCATAACCTTCTTTCCCACTCATTGTGTTTTTCAGGACTTACAGTATTATAGGATGATTGGGAGTAGCCATGAAGCGAACGGAATATATTTGCTGGACACACCTGATAGAGCTTTTGAACCACCTTATGGAGTTGCCTTGGAGTCAGTCTTGTTAGAGTCTGTTGACAAAGTCATGTTATGCCACTTTCGGCAAAGCATTGTAGACAATCTTATTCAGTAAGCAATAAAAGATCTATTTCTCCTTTTCATATTATTCACTTTGATGTGTGGGGGCCATATCATTTGCCCCATATGGGGTGTTACAAGTACATTATCCTTTTTTTTTTATGATTACTCTCATTACACTTGGATTTATCTCATGAAATCTATGGATGAAGTACCAACTATTGTGCAAAAAGTGCATTAACTCATTCTTATCCAGTTTAACATCGAGATCAAAATATTCTGTTCTGATAATGTTAAGGAGTATTTTGAGAAAACCCTCTCAGCCTATCTTGAAACTTTTGGGGTTATTCATCAAATTTCTTATTCCTACACTCTACAATAGAATGGAGTGGCAGAAAGAAAGAACCGTCATGTGGTTGAAGTTGCCAGATCCCTCCTTTTTGCATTCCCTGTTCCTATAAAATTTTGGGGAGATGTTGTCCTTACTGCTACATTTTTGATTTACCGTATGCTTTTTCGGGTTCTTGGCTTCAAAACCCCCTTTAGCCTTATCTTTCTGGATGATGATCTCTTCTCTCTTCATCTCCGTGTTTTTGGGTGCACTTGCTATGTGCATATTCATAGCCATCAAAGACACAAATTTGAACCTAAGGCTCGTAAATGTGTTTTTTTGGGATATGCCTGATGTGTGGCTCATTGTGACACTAGCAAGTGCACTAGCCGTTCAAATAATAAAGTAGTGAGTGAATTTAAGAGCCCAATAGGCCTTGTGTTCTAATTCAACTGGTAAATGACATGCTTTACCAAAGACCAATCTGTAGGGGGACATGCCAATGGGTGTCTTAAATGTAGTTCTGTATGCCCATAATGCATCATCTAATTTGATGGACCAATCTTTTTTGGTAGATGCTACGGTCTTTTCCAGAATTCTTTTGAGTTCCCTATTAGCCAACTCCACTTGGCCACTAGTTTGAGGGTGATAAGGGGTAGCTAATTTATGTGTAATTCCATATTTCTGCATTAACCTCTCAAATTGGCTATTGCAGAAGTGAGTTCCCCTATCACTAATTATAGCTCGCGGAGTGCCAAATCGGGAGAATAGCTTCTTTAGGAAGTGTACCACTCTTCTTGAGTCATTTGTGGGTAAAGCCATGGCTTCTACCCATTTGGATACATAGTCAACTGCAACAAGGATATACTTATTCCCAAAAGAATTCGGGAAATGTCCCATGAAATCTATACCCCAAACATCAAAGATTTCACATATCAAAATATTGGAAATGGGCATTTCATTCCGTTGGGAAATGTTTTCCAATCTTTGGCATTTGTCACATGTGGACACATACCTATGGGCATCTTTGAAAAGTATGGGCCAATAAAAACCTGATTGCAAAACCTTGGCTGTAGTGCGACTAACTCCAAAATGTCCTCCTGCTTCTTTATCATGGCAAAATTGAAGTACCGACTCCATCTCCTCCTCAGGGACACATCTCCTTATGATCTGATCTGCACACAATTTATACAAAAAGGGTTCCTCCCACAGATAGTATTTTACATCAGAAAGGAATTTCTTTTTCTGTTGATATGAAAGATTAGGAGGAAGGACTTGTGCAGCTAGATAATTAGCAAAATCAGCATACCAAGGATATGAGTATTTCTGTATTGAGTACAGCTGCTCATTCGGAAATTCTTCTCGAATGTTGTTGGTTATCTCCTCTTTTGAGCTTACCTTGTCTAACCGGGAGAGATGGTCAGCAGCCAGGTTTGCAGCACCCTTCATGTCTCTAATCTCAATATCAAACTCTTGCAATAAAAGGATCCACCTGATCAGTCTTGGTTTTGAGTTTTGCTTGGTAAGCAAGTGCCTTAATGCCGAGTGATCTGTGTAGACAACAACCTTGGATAATATCAGATATGAACGAAACTTATCAAGTGCAAATATTACTGTTAGCAGCTCATTTTCTATGGTGGTGTAATTGAGTTGGGGTCCAGTCAAGGTTCTGCTAGCATAGTAAATTGGCTGAAAATGTTTGTTCATTCTTTGTCCTAAAATAGCTCCTATAGCAGAATCACTCGCATCACACGTTAATTCAAATGGGAGGGTCCAATCTGGTGCTACCATGATAGGTGCATGGATCAATTTGTCTTTCAAGATGTTGAAAGCATGAAGGCATTCAGTTGAAAATTCAAAAGTCACTTCTTTTTGAAGCAAGGTAGATAATGGCTTGGCAATTTTTGAGAAATCCTTAATAAACCTCCTATAGAATTCGACATGTCCTAAGAAGCTTCTCAACGAACGAACAGATGTTGGGGGTGGCAGTTTTTCAATTGCCTCCACCTTGGCCTTGTCGACTTCTATACCTCTTTGAGAGATCTTGTGTCCAAGCACTATGCCTTCTTGCACCATAAAATGACATTTCTCCCAATTCAACACAAGATGTGTTTCTTTGCATCTAGTAAGCACCTGTTTCAGATTATTCAAACATGCATCAAACGAAGAGCCAAAAACTGAAAAATCATCCATAAAGATCTCAATAAATTTTTCAACCATATCAGAAAATATAGACATCATACATCGCTGAAAGGTTGTTGGGGCATTGCATAACCCAAAGGGCTTCCTTCGGTATGCAAAGGTTCCATATGGGCAAGTAAAAGTGGTCTTTTCTTGATCATTTGGTGCAATTGGTATCTGGTTATACCCTGAATATCCATCCAAGAAACAATAATACTCATGCCCGGCTAGCCTCTCCAACATTTGGTCCATAAATGGGAGAGGGAAATGGTCCTTCCGGGTGGCTTCATTTAATTTTCTATAGTCAATACACACACGCCATCCGGTGACGGTTCTAGTAGGGATGAGTTCATTTTTCTCATTTGGAACAACAATCATACCACCTTTCTTGGGCACAACTTGCACAGGGCTTACCCAAGAACTATCAGAAATACGGTAAATGATCCCAACATCTAACAACTTAGTTATTTCAGCCTTTACCACTTCTTTCATGTTGGGGTTCAGGCGCCTTTGGGGCTGAACGGAAGGCTTGCTGTCCTCTTCCATCAAAATTCTGTGAGTGCAGATTGATGGACTAATGCCTTTGATATCTTCTACCTTCCAAGCTATAGCATTTTTGTGTTCTCGCAACACTCTTAATAATTTTTCTCTTTGTAAGGGATTCAGTGCTGCGGAAATTATCACGGGGAGATCTGATGGTTCCTCAAGGAAAGCATACTCTAAATGGGATGGTAATTGCTTCAGTTCAAGGGTGGGGGGTTCTTGGGGTGATGGCTTACCTGATGGTCCAGGCAACTTGCCTAAGTTCTCTAATTTAAGAAACCCCTTTCCCTTGAATTGATTTTTATCATTCAGGTATGCTATCATGAGGTTTATTTCTTCATTTTCTCCTTCTTCAAGTTCTCCCTACTGGAGGCAGAGTTCAAGAGGATCAGTTATTCTACTTACTTGGAAGCATTCATCAATTGTCAATTCAATGGCATCAATCATAAAACAAGAATCATCACTAGAGGGTGCATGTTTCATAGCATCAGACATTTTAAAAATTATCTCATCATCTTGTATCCTAAGGCTGAGTTGTCCTTGTTGGACATCAATCATTACTTTTCCGGTAGCCAGGAAAGGTTTCCCTCGGATAAGCGGGACCTCCACATCTTCTTGCATGTCTAACACAATGAAATCAACTAGAAAAATGAATTTGTCAACTTTAACTAATACACCTTCTATGATCCCCCTAGGATGTCTAATGGATCTATCAACCAATTGTAATGCCACTCTAGTGGGTTGGGGTTCATTCAACCCTAATTTCTTGAAGATAGAATATGGCATTAAATTGATGCTAGCTCCCAGGTCACATAAAGCTTGTTCAATTTTTAAACTGCCAATGGTACAAGGAATAGTGAAACTCCCTGGATCTTTGAGTTTTTGAGGCAGCTTGTTCAGAAGGATAGTAGAACATTCCTCATTTAAAGCAACTGTAGCCACATCTCCCAGTTTCCTTTTATTTGCCAATAATTTCTTCAAAAACCTTGCATAGTGTGGCATCTGGGCTAAAGCATCAGCAAAATGAATATTAATATGTAAACTTTTAAATATTTCAAGAAACTTACCAAATTCCTTTTCCAATTTTTGTTGCTTCAGCCTGTTAGGGAATGGAACTTGTGGCTGCTGGTGCATCCCTTGTTGTGCTTCTGGTTGTTCAGTCTTCTGTTGTCCGTTCCCAAGGCTTGTTTCTGCCTTAGGTTCACCCCAATTCTTCTTTTCTACCTCGGACAACTCTTTTCCATTCCTTAAGGTAATAGCTTGCACCTGCTCTCGTGGATTCACTTCAGTGTTGCTTGGAAGAGTTCTCGGTAGTCTGGAAGAGATTAATTGTGCCAATTGCCCCACTTGGTTTTCCAGGTTTTTGATTGAGGCTTCCTGGTTCTGGAACCTGGTTTCTGCACCTACTATAAATTTTGTCATCAGCTCCTCCAAATTGGACTTTGGTTCAGGCTGATGATAAGTCTGGTAGAACGGCTTGGAAGTATGCTGATTTGGCCAGGACTGGTTTGAATGTCCTCTCCATCCTGGATGAAAAGTATGGTGACTCTGATAACCCTGCTGTCTTGACTAATTGCTGACAAAGTCAACTTGTTCAGTAGATGGCTTGAATTGATTGCCAACTTGGCATTCAGTACTAATGTGGCCTCCCCCACACAATTCACAATTAAGAGGCTGCACATGCATGGCAGCTATCTGCATTTCATCTATTTTCATACTGAGTGCTCCTATTTGTGCAGATAGTGCCGTATAAGTATCAACATTATGCAAGCCATGATACTTCCTAGTTTGAGTTCTTTCAGAATGCCATTGATAGTTTTTGACTGCCATTTCCTCAATAAGTGCATGGGCAACATCAGGAGTTTTATTATTTATGGACCCTCCAGCTGCAGCATCTAATATGGTCTTATTTGAATCAGTAAGACCATTATAGAAAGTCTGCACTTGCAGCCAAATGGGGAGGCCATGGTGAGGAACTCTCCTTAACAGCTCCTTGTATCATTCCCATGACTTGTATAAAGATTCCCCCTCTTGCTGAAAAAAAGTAGTGATGTCATTCCTCATTTTAGCAGTTTTAGAAGGGGGGAAATATTTAGAGAGAAAATGGCTGGCCATTTCATCCCACGTAGCTATTGATCCTGCCAGTAATGAATTCAGCCATGCTTTGGCTTTATCCTTCAAAGAAAATGGGAATAACCTCAACCTAATGGCATCATCACTTACCCCATTGTGTTTGAAGGTGTCACAAATTTCTAAAAAGTTAGAAATGTGTGCATTGGGATCTTCATGGGCCAATCCATAGAATTGCACCATGTTTTGAATCATTTGTATGATGGCAGGTTTGATCTCAAAGTTGTTAGCAGCAATATTGGGCCTGATAATGCTGGAGGCAGCTCCAGTGAGAGTGGGTTTGGTATAGTCCATCATAGTCCTCTGCTCAGCCATTTCTTGAGCTTCTTGAGCTTCTTGCTGGACTTGTTTGGCTGCTCTTAGTCGGACACAAAGATTTCTTTCAATCTCCGGGTCGTAGAGGATTTCCTCCAGCTCGACTCTGCTTGTCAGAAACTGCGAAAGTCAAGGCAATAAACAAGCCAATATTCACAGAATAACTAACCTTATTACGACTGAAAATGTATAGTGAAGTATTGGAATATACAAACCTACATCCTAAAACAAATAAATGCAGCTAACTAAAAGCAGATCAACATCTTATTCAAGGTTCCTTTATCTACATCCATCGATTGTAACATCTGAATTCAGATCCAATTTAGTTGAGTTCAGATCTGCAAGTCTTTGGTATTGTTAGTCCAGAGAAAATTAACAAATAATAATTCAAATCTGAGCTGTATATCTCATACACACTCATTGGTATACACTGCAATATACATCCATTAAGGTTGGAATCAAATTTGTGATGCTTTAGGGCTGATATCAGATCTGATCTGAAAAATATATTAAAAGGACCTGAAATAAACTAAAACCAGTCCTGAGTTAGGCTTGGTTTAAGGATTTTAAGCTCTACAATTGAAGCCCAAACCTGTATAGCTGATGCATATCAAACACTTGCTAAGACCTGAAAATCAGGTCTGCAATGTTTGGTATTGTTAATTGCTGCAATTCAGATATGATGTTAGCAGTTTTATAGAACAAAACTCAGTCCAAAGATATTTCAGATCAGATCTCATATCAAACCACATGCACTTCATATCTGTAACTTTATTAGAAAACAGAGTTGGCCAACAAAAACTTTAAATTTAGAAATGGACATCCAAGCCTGAGTGGCTCATGTTCAGTGATTGCAAAAACCTGAAATCAGGTCTGCAATGTTTATACTGTAAGCAGCCTGGATTCAGATCTGAATGCCAGTATATTATAATCTAAAATATGAAGCTCTTTTTGGACCTTTCAGGCCTTACAAACATCAATCCTAATCTAATCCAAACATCAATTCAGATCGGGTGCAAGAGATTTAAATGATAATAAAACATCAAGTTCAAAGAAATTTCAGATCATGTACTCATACTGCCTCAGATTCTCATGCATTTCAGATCTGATTTTACCATTCATGGCTTATATTTTCATCAATGAGGCAAGTCTGATGCATCAAATTGTGAATTGGGTGCTATCACTACCCGAATTCACATCAGAATAGAGTGGGTTCAGGTCTGAGTTCATCTGAACTCAGATCTGAACCCAAATGCATTCAGACCTACAACCAGTTGAGCTCAGATTTGAGTTCAAATCTGAGGTTCAGATCTGAAGGCTCACATGTTGTTCTTTCAAATATTTTTCATTCCTTGCTACCCTTTGATTCTTGAAGCAAATCTGATATCTCACATTGTGAATGGGGTGCCAAATTCACATCAGAATTGAGTATGGTCAGGTCTGAGTTCAGATGAACTCAAATCTGAATCTAGCAGATTTGCAACCAACTGAACTCAGATCTGAACCTAGCAGAATGCAGACCTGCACTCGGCTGAACTCAGATCTGAACTTCAGATTTGAGTTTCAGATTTGAAGTTCAGATCTGAAAGCTCTCATGCTATTCTTTCATTGTTTTTTTTTTCTTTTATTTTTCTATATATATATATATATATATATTTTTTTTTTAGAAAGGAAGAAAGCTAAAACAAAATACAGCAATGCAACCAAAACCTTTTTGGATGTGTAGCTCTGATTGCTGAATGCAATTCAGATCTGAACTCATTTTGAGATTTATAATTTTTTTTTCTTTTTGGAGGTAATAGAATCACAAATAAGAGAAATTAGATCTACTTCAGCTACACTAAAACTAAAACAAAGGATGGAACAATCAAATATCAATAGAAGAACCATGGCTCCATCAATGCAGCCCTTGCATTCAAGGCTGGGATGTAAGATGAAAATTTGAAAACCAGCCATGAATGCAATGCTAAAAACCAGATTAAGAATGATCAATCGCTCCTAATATTGTTTCTATAAATCCCCAACAACGGCGCCAAAAACTTGATGTGTGGCTCATTGTGACACTAGCAAGTGCACTAGCCGTTCAAGTAATAAAGTAGTGAGTGAAGTATCGTTCCCACGAGGACTTAGGAAACAAGTATCAATACTAAATTGAGTACTTCTTATCTGATTAACAAATAAATCAAAACTTTAATGAAAGCTAAAAAGAATCCTAAATTAAAATCTATCTAAATCATTGGTCCAATTGCCTTCAAATCAGGTTAGAAGAGTAAGCAGTAAATGTCAATTTCAGAATTCAACAATCTATCAATTTGATCATTCGAATAAATCATAATTGAGCCTTGGTTTGGTGAAACCCCAAGGTCATGAACAACCTCTCTCAAGCGCATGTTCATCCTATGCATGAGTGACAATTCTTCTATCTCTAACAAAAATCCAATCCCCATGCATGCATTTTTTCAAACATTTCTAAGGCATCAATTCAAAACTGAATTGATCACCAACTGAATTGTGCAAGTTATCTCTAATCTTGCATCCAATTCAGTTCTTGAATAGTAGATCTGAATTCCTAACGTCTCTCTCAAGCACTCTAGGAATTCCAAGCTTTAGATCCATTCGGCCAATCTCAAAATTGCAGATCTGAATTCTCTTTCAAGCAATTCAGATCTTGCAATCTCTGAGTTTTGAAAGTTAGTTGGCCGAATTAATCTACAATAACACCCTTATTCAAGAAACTCCAAATACAATTCATGACCATTCGAATGAATAAAAAAGAATTAGATTGTTGAACTGAAATTTTACAAGCTGAAATACATCAAGGAAGAATGGAAGAAGGAGAAAGAAGAAAGAAAAAATAACAAAGAAACATAATTTAAATTAAAAGAGAATGAAACTATAATTGAGTTATTATAAATGATCTTTGAATCACAAACCCCCAATTTCGAACTCACATTCTCTTCTAGCTTGCTTGCCTTGAACTTCCTTCAGCCATTATTCTTCTTCTTCCTTGCGCCTAACCTTTTTCTCTTCTCTTCTCTCAAGGTGGTCGAACCTCTAAGAGTGGGAGAGCCTTCCTCTCCAGCAATTAAACACCTCTCTCACTTTCTAGAGGCCTCCTTATATAGTTTTTCAAGGGGGCTCTTGCCCCTTCTTGAAGCCTCTAGAATGGGGTGTATTACACCCATTTCTTGAACTTTCTAGAGCTCTCCTGAAAGCCTCCTAAGGACTGCTATTTGGGCTGCACTTAGGCTCTCTCTTAGCACATGATAGCTATACATTGAGCTGCTTTTGGGCTGAGAATGTGCCTTCCTTGCTGGGCCGAATTCTTTTCTTAGTTAGGCTTTCTTTTCTTGGGTTTTTTCAAGGAATCCACTTGCTCTTATTGGGCCGAAGTGCTATCTCTTGCTTCCACAATCGGGCTGGGCCGAATTTGGTCTTTTTGAACATTCTTTTCTTGCCTTTTTCCTTCATTTTCTTAGATTAATTACCCTTGAAACTTATTCTTAGCATTAAGCTAAATTAAGGCAAAAATTAATAAAACCGGCATAAAAATCCATGCTAAAGTCTTCAAAAATTATAGATAAATTGTAGGTTCATCAATACCCTCACATAGAATGGATATTGCTGTTTTGATCAAGTTAATGGCACTCACTTTGTATATTGGGATATCACATTTTCTAAGTCTACTCCTTTCTTTAGTATTCCTCCTGAGGAGGAGAAACCTGAGGAACCCTTCTCTCACTAGGCCTACCTCCAATGTTCCTGTTTCTTTTGAGTCATCTAATGAGGTGTCCACTTCTCTCACTAGGCCTACCTTCAATGTTCCTGTTCCTCTTCCTCCTCTATCTCATCCTTTTATAATTCTTCCTCATCCTGTTCTTCAAAGGTGGTACCAAAAGTACAAATTTAGACATGAGTAAGTTGTTTCCATTCCAACAGAAGAGCCTCTTGTTCCTCCCATCATTACTGAGGTAATGGGTCAGCCTTCCTCTGACCCATCTACTTCTTTCCCAGACCTTGATCTTCCTATAGATCTCTGCAAGGACAAGCGAAAGTGTACACCCCATTGTATCTCCAAACACCTAACTTATAACCTTCTATCTCCTACCTACTACTTTTTTCTTGCTTCTGTTTCTTCCCATGTGGTACCCAGGTCTGTACTAGAAGCCTTATCTAAACCTAAAAGGAGGGATGTTATGATGGCTGAACTGGATGCTTTGCATAAGAACCATACTTGGGATATTGTTGACTTGCCTGAAGGGAAGGAACTAGTGGGTTGTAAATGGGTATTTTTCATTAAATATCACTCTGATGGCTCCATTGAGAGGTTTAACCCCAGGTTAGTTGCTAAATGCTACACTCAGATGTATGGTATTGACTATCTTAAGACATTTGCTCTTGTGGCTAAGATGACCTCAGTCCGGTTTTGTTATCTCTAGTTGCTACTTTTGATTGGCCTCTTCACTAGTTTGTTATTAAAAATACCTTCTTGAGTGGAGATCTATATGAAGAGGTCTATATGTCTTTGTCTCTGGGGGTGTATGGAAAGGAAATGCAAGGGAAGGTGTGTAAACTGCAAAAATCCATTTATGGTCTCAAACAGTCTCCTCGGGCTTGGCTTGAGAGGTTCAGGACTGTTCTTGTCTCCTTTGGTTGCACACAAACTCAATCTGATCATACATTGTTCTTGAAAAGAAATGGCTCTCTAGTGACTTTTCTGATAGTTTATGTTGATGATATTGTGGTCACGGGTGATGACACACAAGAGGTTAGTAAACTCAAAAGATTTCTTAACTCTGAATTTGAGATCAAGGATTTAGGAGATCTTCAATACTTTTGGGCATTGAAGTTGCTAGATCTAAGGATGATATCTTCATTTCTCAATGCAAATATGTCCTTGACCTCCTTGCTGAGACTGGTAAACTTGGTGCTAAACCAACCTTCACTCCTATCGATCACAATCATAAGCTTTCTGCTACAGATTATGAACTCTTATCTGATAAGGGAAGGTTTCAGAGACTGTTTGGAAAGTTGTTATTAGTCAATTTATGCATTCTCCTAGAGATACTCATTTAGTTGTTGTAGAAAGAGTTCTGTATTACTTGAAAGGACTCCAGGGAAAGGTATTCTAGTTGCCAAACATAGACACATGAAACTGGAAGCATACAATAATGTTGATTGGGCAGGATGTATTGATGATATGAGATCCACCTTGGGTTATTGTGCTTTGGTGGCAAGGAACATTATTTCATAGAGGAGTAAGAAACAGTCAGTAGTTGCCAAATCCTCTACTAAAGCAGAATATAAGGCTATGACACATGGTGTGTCAGAATTTTTGTGGCTATGATCCCTTTTAGAAGAATTGGGGGTTGACTATGAGAAGCCAATGATGCTCTACTGTGACAACCAAGTAGCTATCAGTATTGCACATAATCATGTTCAACATGATAGAACTAAGCACATTGAGGTTAATAGACATTTTATACGTGAAAGAGTTTCCTCAGGAGAAGATGGTTTGCCATTCATCACCTCAGAAGAGAATTTGGCTGATATTTTGACCAAGGGAGTTCTGAGAGGGAAGCTGACACATTATATAAGCAAGTTAGGTATGATTGACGTCTATGCTCAGCTTGAGGGGGAGTGTAAAGAGATTGGGCTGAATGGAACTTAGTATCTTTTCTTGTAGTATGTTTTATTTATTTGTTAGCTCATGGGCCCGTTATTTCTTTTTGCTATTTCTCCTTATGTTATTGCCTAGTTGGCCGGCCACTTATGGGTATACTTGTAATTATGTTAAGATTGAAGTTTAGTAAAATGATTAGAGAAGGGAGGGAAGAGATAATCGAACTTCTTCTTCCTCCTCTTTTCTCCATCTTCTTTCTCTTGCACTGTGGTTCTCTTATTTTCTTCCTCTTTTTGTCTCTAATTTTTCCAAGTTTACATCAGTTTTAGAGGACTAATTTACATCTGGATCAACCTTGACTTAGTCAAAGAGGTACACGACCATGCTTATATCTAGACCATTGCCTACCAATAGAGGGTAATTTGATACCACAATGCTAAAGTCAAAAGGTGTTGCTTCCAAGTTGCTGACCTCATGTTGAGGAAGGTCATGGTACTTGACCCAGGCTCGGAAAAGCTCAACCCATACTGGTAAGGTTCCTACAAGGTGATTAAGGTGGTAGGACTTGGGACTTATGAGCTCAAAACTTGTGAAGGGTGACAGGTCCCTCGTATGTTGAATGCTGATAACCTAAGAAGGTATTACATTTGAAGTTTCGAGCACCTATATTAACTATGGAATTTTCACAAAGTGTTGTAAGAAACAACTTAGTGATCCCAAGTTCCGATCTATGCAACCACCCGCTCATGTGACTTGGTCCAGCCAACCCACTCTACGCATTTCGGTTCCCTAGAATCAAATGCCAATATGCTCTAAGCACCTTGTCCCACAAATTATAAAGTCAACCATTCGTAAGCACATTGACACATAAACACCCCGACATCGTTTTGACTTGGCTAAATTTGTAAAATACTAGGACACCCTATCATCATTTTCACTTAGCCATATTTGCGAAACATTTTCCTATCTTAGAAAAATTAAAGGTGCAAGAAAAAGTACATTGCTACTACAAAAAAAGGGAAGAAAAACAACAAAAGCAGAAAACTGAGCTTGGAGGCTTAGGATACATCATGTATGTACAGGAAATCCAAGAAAAGAGGCAAGATCTTCACTCCTAGCAAGACAATAACTTGTCCTCGTTAGACTGTGTCTCCTCATCCTTGGCATTGTTGCCTTCTTCCCCATCACTGCCCTTGACTTCCCCTTCAGAGTCAGGCTCATTCTCAGATTGACTGAGCATTTCCTATGTACGTCCAAGCTCTTGATCTTCGATGTGTTGAGTTTGTGGAACATTGACGAGAGTAGGAGATGGCATAACTTGAAGCCTTGGCAAAAGGAAACGGTGGCGTAGTCGTCCTTGGATTTTTAAAACTCTGTTGAGGTAAGGTACTTCTTGATGCCACAATCCTTGGCCTGACAAACTCCTTGAAAAAATTCGACCTCCACTCAGCAAGCTCAACCTCCTTATGCTATAGTTCGCTAGCAAGGTGATTGACCTTCTTGTATAGCCTTTCCTTCTTAGCCCACTCGGCTGCCACCTTAGCCTTAAGCTCCCCGATGTGTGTCACCACCATCTCCAGCCACTCATCTCGACTCTTCACGTACTTCTGAAGAGAGTTGCATTGGTGATAGTACACCTTGGCCAGGCCAATTAGGGCCTGTGCCAGAGAGTTGAACTATGAAAGAAAAGAAGCTCTTGGTCAGCACTTGGCCACAAAAATATAAAATGAATGGATATTAGGACGAAGGATACTCATCGCGATGAGGTACTGGAGCAGTTTACCCTTGATGGGTGTAGGACATTAGTGGTTGTGCTCTTCCACCTCCTCGGGGAAGATGATGGACTTGTTTAGCTATAGGGAAGTCTTTGGGTCAAGAACGGTGTGCTTCCCCCCCAGTACCGGGGTCTGAGGTACTGGCCCCCTCCATGCTAGACATAAGACAATGCACCTCAGTTGCCTATACATCTTCGAACATTGTGTTAGCTCTCCCTAGGGCTCATCTTCCATGAGAATGATGACATTAGTCCCTTCCTGCTCTGCCGATCTATGTTGCATGGTCTCCTCGGCTTGAGGAGTATCCCAATTAGATGTTTTCCTCTTCTTTCTCTTGTTCTTCATGCCAAACAGCCTGATGATGTTGGCTCCTGACCCTGTCATGCTTTCTGCATAGATAAAAAGGAGTAAAGAGCATAAAATGAACTATCAAGGTGGTAAACAAATGTAGCAAAGTGCCTAAGTATTGAAGGATGTTCTACTCAAAGGACCTATCCTGGCATTGATTAACTTTTCCTCAGTTAGAAAGTCCTCAACACAAACTCTCTTCTCAACCAGGCCCTTCACCTGCTCTTGCATGGCCTCACTCAAGGAGACATCCCTGGTGTCCTTTATGGCCATCCTCCACTTTAGGTTAAAGGGGCACCTGTCATGAGGACCGAGGAAAAAGAATCTTCTCTTCCACTCTGACACCTTGGATGGGAAGCTGCCCAACAACTTGCAAATGGGGTTGTAAGATTGATAAAAACTATACTTCTTAGCAAGATTTCTCTTTAGGTGACAGAAGTCGATGAAGTTCTTAAGAGTCGAAGGGAAACCATAGTATTGGTAGAATGAAATGGCGCCTACAAGGGTCCTAATAGAGTTCGGGTGCAACTAAGTAATCGAGATGTTATAATACTCTAGCACCTCGGTGTCAGCACCCGATTTTTGCTCAGTTTGCCGCTTGAACCCCAATTCATCCCAAATCCCCGATCAAACCCTTCCAATCCTTCCAAAACACCCAAAAATCCTTGCCATTGAACCAAAAGACCTAGTTTGACCCTCCTAGACCTAGTTTGATCCATTTCCTCAAAATTACCAAAATACCCCTGACCAAATTCCTAAATTTTCCCACCAAATTCTCAAAATACCTCTTGACCAAATTCCCAAATTACCCCTTGCCCGAATTACAAAATACCCTTTCTCTAAATTACCACAATACCTTTCCCTCATTGTTGAGTTACAAAAATATCCCTTGTACTAATTACCAAAATACCCCCTCAAACAAAATTACCAAAATACCCTTCTCCAAACTCCCAATTTACCCTTAACAAAATCACCAAAATACCCCTCATACCAAATTACCAAAATATCCCCATTCCAAATTACCAGAATACCCTTCAAATAAGATTATAAAAAATTCCCTCCTTCCAAATTACCAAAATACCCTTGTCCAAATGCCCTTCATACCCTAAAATTCCTAAATTACTCCATTTGAAATTCCCAAATACCTTCATTGTGTCCAAATTTCCAAGATACCTCTCCTTTAAATCCCCAAAATACCCTTTAAACCTAAAATTACCAAAATGCCCTTCACCCCAAATTACCATAAATTTCTAAATTACCCTTTGGACCCTCCTATCCCTTTAAATCGTAACTTGCCTAAAGCCCCCTTTCATTTTTGAGAAATGAGAGAACCTTCCCTTGCCCTCCATTATAAATATAGGCACCATTCCCAAGAGAAGTCGAGTTTTTGAAGAGAATAGGGGTTGAAGGGGGAGTAAGGGGTCGGGCAAGAGCCAAGAATTCGAGAGAGAGAAAGAGCGAGAGTTGAGAGTTTCGAGAGAGAGAAAGAGCGAGAGCCGAGAGTTTGAGAGAGAGAAAGAGGGTGAGCAAAGAGTTTCGAGAGAAAAATAGAGTACTTGCAAGAGAGGGTTTGGGAGGAAGTTTGGATGAGAGAGAAAAAATGGAGAGAGATGGGAGAAAAATCCTAGAGAGGATAGAGAGAGGGAAATGAAGAAGGATTTTGCAAAGATCACAATAGGTAAAGAAGGGTTTGAACAAGAAGGGAGCTCAACTCGAAGGTTCAACCCCCATCTCTCCTTCTCTTTCTCGTCCAACTTTAGGAAGGCGTCATGGTAACATTTAGCAACCTAAGAACCCTTGTTCCTATCGTCTTCATCTCATCTCGCATTTACGGTTCAGACTCCACCATATTCTGGTTCGGAATTCGATTGAAGCATCTACATTTGAAAGCCTTTTTTAACAAAATTGGAATCTATATCTCTATTGCAACATCGCCGATTTGACTCACAGACCACAAAAGGTAAAATCTATTACCTCATCTTCTTTCCCCCTACTCGAAGTTGGTTTAGCGGTTCGCTAGTGTAGTTCAATCTTCACTTGTTGTTTTTTATTTCTTTATTTATTATTTTATTATTATTTTTATGTTGGTTCAGTTCTACAATCAGAATATTCTCCTGCAACCGAGAGGCTAGCGTGTTTCATCACTCTTCAGATCGGTCTAATGAGTCCGAAGGTGTGGGCTTTGATAAAAAAGGGGTGAGGGATTCCTCATTCTTTTGCTCAGGCCCCTACATCCAAAAGGGGACCGGTCTGGAAGAGAAGAAAGAAACACTATGCTCCTTTAAGTTTCTAGAGAACCTGATTCTTATATCTGTTGTAAGCAAAGAAGGGGAATGCAGTATTCACACCGACCAGAGAGAAGGGTGCCTAACCCCTTCTCTCCCTCTTTCTCAACTTACCCAGAATGGCCTTGTCCTGGTTGATCTGAATGGAGTCATTGTTAATTCTAAATGATTTCTTAAAATTTAAATCCGGGATACCCATCGCTCCCCATTATTGATTCCTTTTGGGTGGCGACTCCATAGCATTAGCCATGAAGTGAAATGTCAGGGTGATTTTTCCAATGCTCACACTCGGCAATGAGAGGGTGGAATGGGAACCTGAGTCCAACCATTAGTGCTTGCTCGAAGATGCAAACTTCATTTCTCTCATGCTCCCAAGGCATTTAGCCCTCGATCAGAAGGCATCACTCATACTAGTCGGGGATTGTCTATCAGTTTATGAGCTACATCACCTCATCGGGTGTGAGCTCGGTTGGACTGAACACTGACTTGGTTTTGGGCTGATGACTGAACACTGACCAACCTCATCGACCTTCAACTATGCCGTGCTCTCCGACCTCACCCAAAGATCAAAAGACAAGTGCAAATGGGACCCCCCCAAGGGCCCTTATTTATAGAACGGGAACTCATCCAGTCAATGATTGAGATTGATTTGACCTAATGACTTGGAAGGGTGCAATGGTTTGTCTTCTGAGGCCCAAAAATGAGTTTAGCATGTTTTCGACGTCCATAGAGCTTAATTACCGTGTGACATCTGTGTGTGCTTGGGGCGCAACCTATTAGATGGTCTAAGTTAGGTGAACCAGTTTGATCTTGTACTGTGACCCAATGAAGAACTGGAACCGGGTATCGAGTTGTGATCACCTTGGAATAAGCTACTCCCTTTGTTGAGCTTGGTACCTCGGGCTCGGGAGTGGGGGCAAATTGATAAGGGTTAACCATGCTGATCAATCTTGAAGAGACACATGGCAAATCTAAATCATCTAATGATACCTTGGCTCCACGAGGCGATGGGTCACACTTGCATAGGTTGGCCTAAGCCGACTAACCCGACCTATATCTGGATTGAAGGAAGACCAGTGGATTGCTCCACTATAGGGTGGAGCATATCACTTTAAGAGATCAAACCAATGACCTTTGATGCTGGCTTGACCACCCCGACTTGGGCAGCCAACGACTTGAGTAGCCATCTAACTTTCAAGGTACTGACCTACATGGCGGGCTGTCCTAATCCGATTAGCATGCCTATTGGTTCTGAAATAGACGACAACATGTCATCCACCTGGTAGGGATCACCCCAGTCCTTGCTCGCTACGGAGTGATTGGATGATGATCATGGCCAATTCTGGTACAACCTGCCTTGAAGATAACGGGCCAATGGGGCCTATCACTTTCGGATATCTCGGACATGGTTCTTAGACCCTGAGGCCTTTAAAAAGGCACCTCCATGCCTTCACAATGTACACATGATTAAGTGCAAAAAACCAACTCTCTTGCTTTCTGAGTTCCCTAGCTTTCTTTCTTTGTAGCTCGGCTAACTTAAGCATCGGAGTGCTCAGCCCTGGTCTGAACCCCCTGGACACTCTAATGTCCTATTTCTTGTAGATAGGTCCACTGACCTTATCAATTGTTCGTCTGAGCTGTTCTTCAGTAGAGAAGTCAGGTAATTTATTCTTCATCAAATTAAATATTAATATGATACGACTATAGTGTCAGTGTAAATATTTTAAATCCTTAACCTCTTTTGGTATGCACCAATAACCAACACGGGTGCTGATGCTTATCAATAATTTAATCCTTGGATACAATGGAGTGATTAGAGTATACATCTACACTATATAAAGCATATATTTGCCTTAGGTTCTGTGTAAATCATAGAAGTTAAATCCAAATACCATATATCATATACAGTTAATATTTTCCCACATGTATATAACACATGCTCTTACACTGGTATAGTTATATTAAAAAACTTGCAAAAAACCAAAATACATCAATAACATTAAATTTAAAACTCAAATTACTATAAATAATGTATAAACATTTAATAAACACTAGTGGCATATAAGAAACACTAGTGTATGTCAAGTGTATACTATTAGCATACACTAAGGAAATGTTGGAAATAATGGAAGAATTGAAACATACATGTATACCTTAGGAAATCAACTCAAATATCATTAAAGCTTAAGGAAACCAAAATAAACTAGCACATGTTGAATGGCACTGGGTCATTTCACGTGTGCTATGCATAATACAGTTAGAAAGCTAATAAAATATCCCCTTTAGATATATCAATATTTAAAAGAGTCCAACTACAATGCAAAAATAAATATTTGTGACACATTAAATCTCAATGTTAACTTTTCATTGAATCACATTTCATAAGGTGTATTTGTCAATCACATTAAAAACTTTAACAATATTAAAAGTATTAATTGTGATTTCTTACTTTATCAGTAATTCATTTTTTTTTCTTCAGGGTATAATTTCTATAATGTAGCATTTCATTCTTTTGAAACCTTTTGGTAGGTTCCATTCAACCAAAACCAACTAAATCTTTTCTTCCTTTAGGCTTTGAAGGAAAATGTAGGGAAAGGACCCTTTAGGCTTTAAAGGAAAATGTAGGGAAAGGTAGGGAAACCTTTACAAACCTTGTATTGGTTTCCCTTGAAGGGATGGAAGATCCATCATATGGATGACCGAACCATGCAGGGTGACTGGATGAAATTTCAAAATTTTTCTTACTCCCATCTGAGAATTGTATTCCTAATTTAGAAAACTACATTTTCAAGGTTCGTTCTTGTAACCAAAGTAGACCAAATCCGAAACCAAAATTAGGGACTGATATACTTGATACGAAATCCATGCAAAAAGCTCATTCCAATGCAGGTATCACGCCCAAAGAGTGTACCAAATCCTCCCTCCATTGAAGATGACACAACTTAGGATGAGGCAGGATTAGCAAGTGGTTCTTCGCCAATAATTTCTGATTCATTAGCAAAAATCGAATGGGGTAGTGAGCACAGCTTCATAATTGTTCTTCTAGCAAGAAACAATATCAAAATCAAATATTGATAAGTTCCAAGAAATGGAGATCGAACAGGGTAGGGCAACAAGAGCAGAGAGAGAAAACTGGAGGCAGAAACAGTCAAACTATGTAACCCTTTTCAGGTCCTCCCTACTCTTTATGTATAGCCCTTAACTAATCGGATTATGAGTTTCTTAATCCAAATCGTTATTTGGATCTGAACTCTTTAAGTGATAATGATAATCTCTTATCTTATCTGCAGATCAAGATCATGTACTCCTAATCAAATTAGAAATTTCCTGATCCAAATATCTATTTGGATCTAGACTCTTTAAGTGGATAAGAGTTATCCTTTTATACTTATCTGTTGATCCATACCTAGATTGTCCCATATTTAATTAATCCAATTAACCCAGTTCGAAATGGGCTTTAGGCTCATTAAGTTTTCAGGTTCACTTCCTTTAAATGCAAGGTAGCTTGGTTCTCTTTGTATGCTGTGGGACCGTATCATTGATCTACACATCAACCGCATGGGTTCAGTCCAACATTAGTTATAAGGACTGGCCGAATTCACTGTAGTACATAATGAACTATTGAGTCCATCACCATGGGCTCTTAATGGGCCTAATATTTACACTAAATGGTCATTGGGTCCAACCATCTTATGAAGGCTTAAAGACTGTGGGCAGATGCAAGATTTGCCCATCAAGTATAATTATCAATGGTCTTACACTTAACCTCTCAGCCCATAGTGATCCAACACTGCCTGACAAGAGAGGACCTCTCCCTCGGCTGCAAGGTACAATGCTGCACTCTCTACTCACATGGATCCCAGGAATTAAAACCTTTTGCAAACAATTTGTGAAAACATAATATATAAGTATATCTCTATATAAATATATTTTACAAAACCAAATTTCAAACACATTTGAAATCCACTGCCAACAGTTTAGGTTTCCATCAGAGAGAGTGCATTCCCTGATCATTCACTTTGTTCGACAAAGGGGCTGATCCTATCACTATGATCACCTACTAAGGTTAATTCTCGGACTGTCTCAACATACCTAGGTTTTGACCCCACTAAGGATCTCATTGATTAACATATCAAAGACAACCCAATCTGACACATAGTTCAGTACCATTATCGAGTATAGGGGTCAGGTGTAACATTCCGGTTTTGTCCATCTGTCTCCAAGGTCCAGGGCAACACTGGAATTCGGTTCGGTTTAGGGTTTTAAGAAAACCCACACTGCATGTACCTTAGGTCTCACCCTAGCAGCTAAGACAAGCCATCCCAACCAACTTGGTGGCACATTAGTGTTAGCCTTAGCAGGATAAATCTCCCCAGATCTATCCAAAGGCTGTAAAGATTCTAAACTAATACGAGTCTCATTAATGCCCCGTTTAAGGGTATTACATAGAAATACACCATAATAACATGAATCAAACATGCACTTTATTCATTTACAATAAATTTCATAATGTACATCAACATGATTGAAACTAATGACATATATTGTTTAATAACTCCCACTACACTTAGGTCCAATTGGGTACAAGCTAGAGTCCCATATTTTTTACATGTTTCTCAAACACTTTCTGTGTCAGTGGTTTAATCAATGGGTCTGCCACATTCTCCGCTGATGCTAACTTTTAACACCGATCTCCCGTAGGTCCAGTGTTGTTACACAACAGTGGAATGGGTGATGTGTTGAATTCCAAATTCTTGAATGAACACCTTCATTCATTACGCAACCTCACTTCAGGAAATGTACTCGACTTGGGTTGTGGAATCTGCTATTCTTTCTACACAAGACCCCATCATGAAGATGTAATCGGATATAGACATTCTATCATCTCGGTCTGACTGGAAGTCGGTATTAGTATACCCAACGATCTATAGTGAACTACCATCGAATACCAAACAAAACTCCTTTTGTCATTCGAAGGCATTTTAGTATGTGTTTTATAGTTGTCTAGTGCTCCTGCCTTGGGTTAGATTGATATCTACTTACCACACTCACTGCCTGAGCAATGTTTGGACGAGTTCTCAGCACAACATACATGATGTTCTCTACGGCTAAGGCATATGGAATCTCTTTCATGCCCTCAATCTATTCGGGAGTCTTGGGAGACATACCCTTGGAGAGAGTGACTCCGTGCCTGAAAGGAACATTTCCTTTCTTGGAGTTCTCCATACTGTATCTATTGACTATTTTGTCAATGTAAGTAGACTGGGATAATTTTATTATCCTCTTCGATCTATCTCTATAGAGTCATAGTCCCAAGATATAAGAGGCTTCTCCAAGATCTTTCATGGAGAATTGCCCTGAAAGCCCTACTTTCACCGTACTTAACATTCCTACGTCATTCCCAATGAGTAGAATGTCGTCTACATATAGAACTAGAAACATAACCTTATCCCCACTAGTCTTCCTATAAACAAAGGGCTCATTCGGATTCTGCCCAAAGTCAAACTGTTTGATAGTAGAGTCAAATCGGATGTTCTAGTTCTTAGAATCTTGCTTAAGTCCATATATGGATCAATTAAGTTTACATGCCATATGTTCTTGACCTGTAGCTTATGCGTATTTGCTACACTAGCAAGTGCACTAGCCGCACAAGTAATAGAGTGTCGTTTCCCATGAGGACTTATGCAACAACTACTAGTAGTATATCAACCTACTCTTATCTGATTAGCCGAATTGTAAATCTAATGCAAAACTGAAATCCTAACTAGCAAACTACCTCTAACATGTTGGATCAAACACCTTGCAAGCAAATTGAGAAGACAAGCTAATTATGCACATGATTGATTCAACAATTAGATCTCTAAGTCATTCGATTAGATTAGGATTCAGCCTTGGTTTGGTGAAACCCCAAGGCAATGAATAGCCTCTCTCAAGCGCATGTTCATTCTATGCATGAGTGGTGATTATTTTATCTCTAGCAAGAATCTAATCCCCATGTATGCATAAAGGTCTAGAAATTCTAGGGCATCATTTCAGATTGAATGATCACCAACCGAATTGTGCAAGTTATCTCTAACCTTGCACTCAATTCGGTTCTTGATTAGCAGATCCGGATTTCTAGACTCTTTCTCAAGCAATCTAAAAACTCCAAGAACGAATAACAGTTTGGCCAAACAGAATTGAGATTGTCTAAATTCTTTCTCAAGCAATTCAGACATTACAAAGATTAAGATCAATTCGGCTAGCAGTTCCAACAATTAAATTTCTAATCAAGAAACATCAAAATTGAATCTAATCCATTCGAATAACCCTAGAGAAATAATTACAGATCTGAAATTACATGAAACACCATTCAATTACAGCAAGAAATATTGAATTAATTGAGAAAATAAACATCAAAGCCCTAGCTGAATTCGATTACCACTTATGCTGAAATCAAGGAAGAAGACAACCTAGATTGGTCTCTTCCAATGGCTTCTTCTCCAAATTCGAAATCAGCTTCTTCATCTCTTGAATATTCTTGAATCTTCTCATTTCTTCTCCTCTCTTGCACCTATGTTTCTCTTCTCCCCAAAAGGTTTTTGACCCAAAAGGTATTCAACCCCCTTTCCCCTCTTTCTCTTCTCCTTTTATAGTCTTCTCTTCAGCCCCTTTCTCTCATCTAGAAAGTTCTCTCATCTAGATAGTTCTCTCATCTAGAAAGTTTGGCGCCTTTAGTTTATCTTGAACCTTCTAGAAGTTTCCGCCCTTAGCTTCTTTTGGGTTGCTCTTGAGCTGTAAATGGGCATCCTCCTTGTTGGGCCGAATAGGCTCCCTTGGAAGGCTGCGGCTGGGCTCTCCCAAAGAGTGTTGCATGGGCTTTAAGGGCCGAATAACCCTCTTTTGACCTCTCGGCTGGGCCTTGCTCCCAAAGAGTGTTTATCCAATTTGGCCTCTTTTATCATGGTTTTATGTTCTTTTCCCCCTAGACTTGTCCCATTTGATAATTTCCTGAAGTCAAGCTAAATTGTAGTAAGAATTCACACAAATCAGCATCAAAACCATGCATAAACACCAGAATTTATATGTAAATTGTGGATACATCAGCAGCTATGAAACCTTGCGGTTGCTGCATATAGATATCTTCAGTAAGATCTCCATTCAGGAATGTGATTTTGACATCCATTTGCCAAATCTCGTAGTCATGGAATTCTTGAAGGGATGAGAGATCCATCGTATGAACGCCCAAATCTTGCAGAATGAAGGGGGTGAATTTCAAAATCGCATTCCCTATTTAGAAAATCATATTTTTTAGGACCAATCTTGAACCATGAACTGAACCAGATCTGAACCAAAAGAAGTAGAAGAGAGGTATATCTGATATAGAGAAGTATTATCTCTCAATGGAGGTGTTCACGCCCAAGGAAGGATCCAAAGACTGCTCCCACTGAAGATGGCGCAGTGTAGGATGGAGCAGAATCAACAATGTTCTCCAAGGACCTGATCCTTTGTAAGAATAGCTGGATAGCACGTGAGCACTGCTTTTAATCAGTCCTTTCACAAAGGGCTGATATCAAGATCGAATTTTGATCTCTCTCACAAAGTTGGAGATCAAACTGGAGGTCTGGCAGCGGCAGGAAGGAGGCGACAATAATGAGTTTTTGCAGAGATTGCAGAAATCTTTCTTCTGTGATTTTAGCTCTGAAGACTAGAGACCTTTTTCTCTCTTGTGTTGTCTGTTGTCTAAAGGCTGCCGCCCCCTCCTCCTTTTATATGCTTAAAGGGATCATCTCCTAATCCCATTAGGAGTTGTTGATCCAAATCATATTTGGATTAGAAGTCTCTTTAAGTGATAAGGAAGAACCCTTATCTTATTTGTAGATTAGATCAGCCCTCTCCTAATCCTATTAGGAGGCTCCTAGATCTAAATTTTATTTAGATCTTGGACTCTCTGAGTGGATAGGGTCAAGGCCCAATCCCATCAACTGATTTAATCCCAGATCCGCCCCTCATTTAAACTGATCAAATCAGCCCAGTTCGAAATGGGCTTTAGGCCCATTAAGGTTGTGTGCTCACTTAGCCTTCCAAACTGTTACCTAGTTGGGCTTCTTCGTATGGCGTGTGACCCAAATATTGATCTACACATCAGCCACATGGGTTCGACCCAACCTTTTTTACAAAGCCTGGCCGAATACACTGCTATGGACAGTGCACCCCCTGAAACCAATCAAATGGGCTCTATGGGCCCAACACTTACCCTAGGTGGTCCCTGGGCCAAGCCACTTTGTAACACCCAGGGACTGTGGGCAGATGCAAGATTATCCCATCAGGTATTGCCCTTAATGGTCTTACACTCAAACTCTCAACACATAATGATCAAACACTACCCGACAAGAGAGGACCTCTCCCTCGGCTGTAAGGAACAGTGTTGCACTCTCTGCTTATATGGATCCCGGGAATTAAAACCTTTTGCAAACATTTTAGAAACCATAATATATATACTTTTATATCTCATATAAAAAATACTTTGCAAAACAAATCTCAATGATTGAAATCAGCTGCAGGCAGTCTTGGTTTCCATCAGTGAGAGTGCATCCCTGATCATTACCTTTGTCCGACAAAGGGGCTAATCCTGTCACTATGATCACCCATTCATATGAGTTCTCAGACTGTCCCAACATACCTAGGTTTTGACCCCTGCTAAGGATCTTGCTGATTGGTACATTAAAGACAGCCCAATCCAACACCTAATGCAGTATCATAATCGAGTTTAGGGGTCGGGTGTAACTTTTCAGTTTTGCCCATTAATCTCCAAGGTCCAGGGTAATATTGGAAATCTGGTCCAGTTCAAAGATTCAACTAATCCTACATTGTATTTGCCTAGGGTCTCACCCTGGCAGCTGAGACAGGCCACCCCAACCTACTTGGTGGCACAACAGTGTCAACCTTATCAGGATAGGTCTTTCCAGACCGACCCACTGGCCGTGAACATTCTAAACTAACATGAGTCTCATTAAGTGTCCAGTTTAAGGGTATTACACAGAAACATACCAAGGGAACATGAATCAAATATGTACTTTTATTCATTTACCATAAACTCATAATGTACATCATTCTGATTGAAGCTAAGGGCATACAAAATTGTCCAACAATTATGTTATAGTTATCTGGATCCTAATGAATTTAAGTATGGCCACAAGTGAAAATATTTCTTCACAGTCGATTCCCTCTTTCTGAGTGTACCCTTTCGCCACAGGACTAGCTTTGTAGGTCTCAACCTTACAATCGGGGCCCTTCTTCCTCTTATAGATCCATTTGCAATCAATTGTTTTTACCTTAGGGGGTGGATCTACCAGAGTCCAAAATCCATTGGTCTCCATTGAGTCCATCTCAGATCTCATGGAATCTATCAACTTCAAGGAATCTATGTCCAACATAGCTTCCGTATAAATCACAAGATCCTTCTCATTGATCTTTCACTAAGTAACTTTCTTGGTCATAGCCATAATGAACTGGAGGCCTAGATACCTAGGAAGATCTCCTAGGTTGCTTATTATCTAGAGCTTGTGGGACATCTCCCACTACCCCTATCATGCATGTTTTACGTGCGATAGTATCCACTTACTATTTAGCGATAAAATTCCCAACTAATTACTGAGTAGGAGTCGTGCGAGGTGACCAGTTTGAATCCCACAAGTGCTATGCGGTTGCCTTAAAAGGAAAAGCGAAGCTGGCAGAGGATGTCAAGCTTGAGCGACTAGTGAAGTATACTGACGAACGAGCTGCTCCGAAAGAAGAGACAATCCACATACCAACCTCTGCCACCGAACCAGCCAAAACTCTTTAGACCACTGCCTCGATCAGCGAACCACTTCGAAACTAGCTAGTAAGTTTCTTACTTCAAAATTTAGATATTTTTGCTTGATCTGCGACAAAAATGCCCAGGATTGATCCAAAAATTATAACTCACAAACTTAATACTGACCCTTTATTCAGGCCAATAAGGCAAAAGAAACGCAACCTTGCCCTGGAATGTTGGAGGGTAGTTGATGAAGAGGTTGGGAAGCTCTAGGCAGCAAACTTCATTAGGGAGTCCATTACCCGAGCTGGGTGGCTAACCTGGTTCTAGTGAAAAAAGACAATGAAAAATGGTGCATGAGGCTATATAGTCAACCGACGCGGCATCGAAGCCAACCCAGACAAAATAAAAGCGATTCTAGATATGAGACCACCTCGAAAAATAAAAGAGGTCCAGAGGCTGACTGGGCGGATAGGTATCGATGCCTACCCTTTTTTAAAGCTATAAAAAAGAGCAAGGACTTGGAGTGGACTGAAGAATGCCAATTCACTTTTCACAAGCTAAAGAAGTACTTAGGTGCCGCCCCAGTTTTAACACGACCCGAAGAAGGGGACGTGTTAAAACTATACCTCTCTGCGAGCGATGAAGTGGTTAGTTCAGTACTGATCAAAGAAGTAGATCGGGTTCAACAACCCATCTACTATGTTAGCAAAATTTTGCAGGACACAGAAACTAGATATTCGGAGATCGAGAAACTAGCATACACACTGATCATAGCAGCCTAAAAACTCTGCCTATACTTCTAGGCCCATACTATCGTTGTTCTCACCAATAAATCCCTGAGGCAGATTCTGCTCAAGTCCGAGGTGTCTGGAAGATTAACGAAGTGGTCCATCAAGCCGAGAAGATATGATATTTAGTCTGAGCCTCGACCAACAGTCGAAGCTCAAGTATTGGCGGATTTTGTAGCAGAGTGCATGTTCGGCGCAATGACCCCCGAGTTGATCGAGCTCACTCACACGATGGGAGCATCAACCAGTGCGGCGTCATCCCTAGTTAGAATGGAACCGACCTGGGATGAGGAGCCCTGCATCCTCCATGTTGACGACTCGTCCAACCAGCAGGGAAGCAATGCATGATTGATACTGTACGACCCAAGCAAGGTGAAGTTGGAGTATTTCTTCGGTTCGGATTCGAGGCATCGAACAACGAGGCAAAATATGAAGTGCTGATCATTGGGCTAACCTTAGCAAGGAAAATGAAAGCAAAGCACCTCATCGTATGCAGCGACTTACAACTAGTGGTCAACCAAGTCAATGGTGAGTACGAAGCCCGTGACCCCAACTATGGTAGACTACTTGGCCAAAGTCAGAGGGATCCTGTGCAGCTTCGTCTCCTGCTTTATTAGACAACTTATGAGGTCCGAGAACGCTGAGGCTGATGCCTCGTCATGTCTAGCTAGCACGATCAGCAACACTATGCGAACTGGGTACATAAAGGACTTACCTTGGCCCAACATTCTCAGGGGAGCATAAGAGGTCGATCCCGTGTCACAAGCGGAACCGAGCTGGATCGACCCACTCGTGAGTGATCTGTTCCACGGAACCATACCTACAAAATGCAATGTGGCTTGGAGTGTAGAGCGCTAGTCATCCAAGTATGTCCTCATAGACGGACAGTTGTACAGAAGATCCTTCATGCTCCCTTACCTGTGCTGCTTGCGACCCTCAGAAGCTGAGCATGTACTTTGCGACATCCATGAAGGCTTGTGTGGTGGACACTTGGGAGGCAGAGCCCTCGTATAGAAATTGTTAAGGCAAGACTATTATTGGCACACAATGAAGGCTGATGCACTCGGGCTTGTCAAAAAGTGTGACACATCCACCACCAACCTACTACTGATTTGAAATACCTCACAAGCCTGTGGCCCTTTGCGCAGTGGGGGACATCCTTGGTCCTTTCCCGCCAACAACAGGGAAGAGGAGGTTCTTGGTTGTAGTAGTAGATTATTTTACAAAGTGGGTGGAAGTTGAACCCTTGGTAACGATCACAACCCGTAACATACAAAATTTCTTCTGGAAAAGCATAGTATGCTGCTTCGGACTACCCCGGGTGCTGATATCCGATAATGGGAAGCAGTTCAAAGATGTTAAGTTTCAAAACTAGTGTGCCGAGATGGGAATTCAACAAAACTTCACCTCAGTGGCACACCCCCAAGCGAACGGACAGGCAAAAGTAATTAACAGGGCAATACTTCACGGACTGAATTACCCAGTGTCCTTTGGGCCTATGAAACTACTATCAAGACTATGACGGTTGAGACCCCCTTCAAACGATGATGAGCTTCGTACCAACCTGGACCTGGTAGAGGAGGTGCGGGACTTGGCTTACATTCAGACCGTATCCAACCAACAGAGAGTAGCTCAGTACTATAACGCTTGGGTCAGAAAGCGATAGTTCCATGTCCGCGAACTGGTTCTTCGAAAAGTTGTGGTACCTGATCTCGGCATAGGTAAGGTTGGACCAAATTGAGAAGGTCCACACCATGCCAAGCGGGTATTCGGTGAGGGTACATATGAGCTCGAGACTTTGGAAGGGAAGCAGGTACCTCGACCATGGAATATCGATAACCTAAGAAGGTACTACTTATGAGCCCGTGACTCCCAAGGCAAAATTTGTCTAAGTCTATGCAACCACTGAATTGATAAAAAAGACAACTGACTGGAGGGAGGACTGTGAGTCACTCCCAGAAGCCTAAGGGCTATGGTGCCGAGCTGACAAAAAGACCTCAATACTACAATAAGTCCTAGTTGCCTCTTCGGCATAGGCAGACAAGTCCTAGTCATCTCTTCAGCATTGGCAGACAAGTCCTAGTCGCCTCTTTAGCATAGGGAGATAAGTCCTAATCGCTTCCTCGGCATAGGTGCAACGATCCCCAGTCACCTCTTCGGCTTGGGCAAGTATCTAGCCCATGCATAGATAGGTCTGGTATATACCCGACAGTGTCTATCCACCTCAGTGTACAACAAACATAAGGTTAATTCCACCTGGAGTCTAGCTCACCAGTCTGGCACTTCGAAGTAACCAATCGCCTCTAAGTAGCCCGTGCATAGACAGGTCGGGTATATACCCTATAGTGTCTATCCACCTCGGTGTACAACAACATAAGGTTAATCCCACTTGGAGTTCAGCTCACTAGTTTGGCACTTTGGGATAACCAAAACTTTGGAAAATTTTTTTACTTAGAAAGATTTTTGCACAAGATTTTTTGAATCATTATATTTCATTAACAAAAAGGTTCCAAATACATGGTTACTATAACCGGGCTCGGAGCCTGGGACATACACTATATGGGGGGGGATTCCAAGAAAAGAGGCATGTTTAAACATCAGATATGCCAGAATCCCCTCCAGTAGGTAGGTCGATCTCCATGTGGTCCTCCTCCATGACATCCCGACCTGCCTCCCCAGATGGTCTTGCCTCGAGAAGTTCATCATCGCTTTCTCCCTCGGAGGAGTCAGGTTCCTCGTTAGCTTCCTTCGCCATCTCAAGAGTAACGGTGGACATGGAAATAGATCTGAAGTTGAGCTCGGGAAACTTCTGCCGCATCAACGACTTGTAGAGCTTGAAGCCCGACTAGTACGAGCCAGAGCCATACTCGACCTGGAGGTCATGAAACTCAGGGGACTCCTTGAACTCCTTGATGGCGCAATTTGTTTCTTGAATCCTCGCCTCCTGAATGGCGGTGTCGAAGATCTCGGTGCGCTCCTTGATCATCGCCTCAAGTTTTCAGTCTCCTGGAGGAGAGCTTCCTTCTTCCCCTTTGAGCTTCTTCTTCTCCTTTGTTAGCACCAAGATCAACTTCTCCTTGCTCTAAGCTCCCTTTTTGGCTTTAAGAACTTCCCCCGAGCTAAGTCTAGCTCGCGGTAAAGTTTCTGAGCATTCTCTTTGGCCTCCCGAGCTTGATGTAAGCGGATCTCAGATTGGTAGACGAGTGAGTGGATAGCGGAGTTCACCTAAAAAATAGAAAGCAAGTATAAGTGTCATTGATAGAAGAATAAGAAAGAAAACAAAGGGGCAAGTTACTTACCACCATACAATAGCTAGCTACCTTTCTTCCGAGCTGACTTGTTGGCATGTCAGCTCACTCTGCAACTTCCACAGGAAACATGACATCTTTGCTGTTAAGGAGCCTGAGCCTTGGAGTCATTATGCTCTCCTTTGCTGAGGGGGGCTGAGGCTCAGGCACCGAAGTACCTTCGGGCTCGCGAGGTGGGGTCCCCTCATCCTGATCCTCGTCCAAATCAACAACCGGAGGTTGGGGGCGAACCTTCTCCCCTAGAAGCTCGGTAGAGGGTGGCTCTGGCGCTGCGGCCTCGAGTTCGATAGGAATCGAAGAGGTGGCCTCCTCTCGATGGGACCTCTTCGAGGCCTTTCTCTTCTTCCCCTTCTGAACACTCCTTAAAAGGTTAAAGACGTCAACACCCGTCATAACTTCTGCAAGAGAGAAGAAAAAGAGTTAGTTGCGGACTGAAGTAAGTGCGAAAAGGAAAAATGAGAAGTAATGTGTGTGCCGAGGTGGAGGCCTACCAGGAGGACTCAGCCCTGCTCGTATAAGCTTCTCATCGGCTAGGAAATCTTCCATCTCAAGGCCGAGGTCCCTCCAAGAGTGGATGACCGCCCTAATCTCTGCATCCAGCCTCACTCCGGGGTCCTTAATGGCCACTCGCCAGTGAGTCGGGAATGGCCATCCTTCAGGGTTTTGAACAAGAAAGTACCTCCGCTTCCAAGCCGATACCTTGTTTGGCTTACCCAATAGGACCTTGAACCCGGGGCGAGGTGAGATATAGTAACTCTACCGGGTGTCCCCGTGCAGGCAAGAAGAGTTCTTTTTAATGGAACAAATCGAGTTAAAGATGTCTAAAGAGGTCAGTTATACTGGTGGAAAAGTGAGATCACACTAATAATGGTATGGATGGAGTTCGAGTGTAGTTGGTCAATGGTAATGTTAAAAAACTTAATGATTTCTACGATGAAGGGGTGGAGCGGGAAGCCCAGCCCAGCTATGAGCTGCTCCTCAAAAACCGCGAGTTTGTTATGATAGTGAACCCAAGGGTACTGACCCAAAGGCATGCTGAAAACAAGGGTGTTGGGGAGATGGTAACGAGCTATCAAGGACAACAACCTGTCCGAGGTCATCATGGAAGGGCCAAGGTTGCTCGGACTCCAACCTCGAGTAGAAGACGAGACTCCCTCTCCGGAGGCCGACCGCTCTACCTGAGGTTTGGGTTCATGAAGTTGAGATTGCATGACGTAGGTAAAGGTATTTCTCCTAAAAGGTTTAAAGAGGAGCTCTCTAGCGAAGAGTTGGTCTCACCGACGAGAGCTGAGGACCGCACCTTGGCACCCCTGGGCTCGCTAGAGTCACTAAGTAACCTATCTATGCTAGCGCTAGACATATTGGACAAGAAAAGGAAAAGGGAACAACTAGTGAAAGAAGATGAACTCACCAAAGAAGACGATAATGACCTCAGACACAAGAGAAAGAATGGAGAGCTGAAGGACTCCAATGCGACCTTAGGAGAGCTCAATTACACGACTTATGGCAAAGGTAATGGGTCCTTCGAGCCTCTATTTATAGTCCACCACATTCAGCAATCAACGGTTGAGATTTGTATGATCCAACGACTCCCATGAAAACTGACTGCATGCTACCCGAGGACGAAATTGGTTGAGCGTGCCCTTCGGCGTCCGCGGAATTTATAAATAGTGTGACGTCCGCGCGTGTCCGACACGTGATCTGGGTCATTTCGTGGTTGAGCCAGACGATTGAACAGGTCCGACCAGCGGTTCTCCCTTCAAGTCGCCTAGACTTCGTTCCAAACCCACTTAAACTCGTCATGAACTCCCCACACCGGGTCGGGACTCCTGACATGGGGAGTGGGGGGCAATTGATGAAGGGTGATTTGGCACGACCTAGTAAGAAGGGGGCACGTAGACACAATCTACTCGAGGGGTGACAACTTAGCCAAACGAACCTAGCCCGCAACATTCAGAGCTCGGATGTTTAGCGATCTCGGCCCAAAAACCACCTCGACACCCAATCCAGTTCGGGACTAAAGAACCGAAGTAACAGTTCGGAGCTAAAGAGCTGAAACGCCACGTAATCTACTCGGATGGTCTCCCCAATGGACCTTGAATTTCTCGGATCACGATGAGACTCATCCTAGCTCTGCCTGAATCGGAGGTAGATGATAAACTTTATCAACACCTTGCTCTCCTTCAAAAACGGAACAGATCTTATTCGCACAGCCCGAAGATCCCGGAGCGCTTTCGTAAGGCTCACGACTACTCCATTATATAAGGACATAAAACCCCAAGGCAATGGTACGTGTGACTTTTTTACTCACTAGCATTCAAACACTCAAGTATTCAGCTCGCATCCACAGTACAGTATTGACTTAAGCATCGGAGCGACCTCACCGGGTTAGCTACCCCGGGTTCTCTGATCCACTATTTTGCAAATTGGTCCAGTTCGCCGTGCAACTGGAGTTCGAATCGTCTTCCAGCTAGGAGTATCCAGATCGTGCACCATCAATTCTGTTTCTCTTGATCTTTATATAGATTCAATTGGGGTTCTTATTGTTCTACTTTCTGTTTTCTGTTTTTGCCACTTGGAGTCGCTTGGGATCTTTTGTACTGCGGCTTGGATTCATCCTAGTGTTCTTCTCTCTTCTGGTGTTTGTATATCTCGTGTTTCTTCTGGTGTTTTTATTTTCTGTGTTGACTTGTTTTTTTTTGTTTTTTTTTTTTTTATTTTGCCAGGTTCTTCTCATTGCTGCGTGGGTTGTTCTGGTTCTTGCCTGGGTTTTCTGCCTTTTACAGTCTCTGTACTGCCGCTTGGATTCATCCTAGTGTTCTTCTGTTCTTCTGGTGTTTGTTCTTCCGGTGTTTCTATTTTCTATGTGTTGACTTGTTTTTTATTTTGCCAGGTTCTTCTCATTGCTGCGTGGGTCGTTCTGGTTCTTGCCTGGGTTTTCTGCCTTTTACTCCAGGTTCTTCTCGTAATGTTTGTTCCTAATGTAGTGACTTTTGGTTCTTGCCTGTTCTTCTGTTCTTAACTTGATGTTTGTTCCTAATGTAGATTGCTTTGTATGATAGTTAATTAGATGTAGATTGTCTGTTCTATGTGTTGACTTCTATATGTTGAGCCAACTTCTCTCTTAGAACAATCTTACCCAATTTTCCATCAATTACTAAAACATTATTTTATGTGTCACACCATATTTGAATCTTATGCACGAAACTGTCTTTTACTTATTTTGCTATATGTTTCTTTCTCGAGGATTCTCCACCATTCTTTGGGTGATGCCAGTTGTACTCAAGTTATTCTAATCAATGAAAGTTATTGTTTCTTATAAAAAAAAAAAAAAAAACAGAAACAAGAAGATAAAAGGTCTAATGCATGTAATCATCTTTCACCTCAGACTGCTCAACTCTCTTAGTGGTTGTGGAGATATCTGTTTTCTTTCCCCTTCTTTTCTTTTAAACTACAGATGTATCATGTATTTGTGATTGTGGTTTATTTAATGGATTTGAAAGCTAAGGGCCAACTGCATTTGTGGATTCTGCAATTTCTTGTCAAAGGGTTCAGTAAAAGAAAGCCCTATAATGGTTGTTTCACTTGCTTTTATTCCATCTTCTAATTCTTAATTTCTCTGTATCTTTGCACCTTAATCAATAATAACATAAAGATTTCTCTTTCAAAACCACATGTAAAAGTAATAATAAATGTCTTAGTAAATGATAAGTCAGTCCATAGTGAATAACTGTTGTTTATGAGCCTCATCTATTCTTAGGCATCTATTTAGCTCAGAAAGGCCTTGTCCCAACTATAGGGGATGAAAAATTAAAAAAGCCCTGATATGTGAATTTGGATATTTCTTGTTGTATACTTTCAACATCCAGAAATCCAAGATTGGAATGTTAGGTTACAAAGAAGTGGAAATATGAATATTTACCTTCTTTTACCAAAACAAAAAAGAATAGTATGCACCTGTTATGTTTTTATAGTTGAACACTAACTGCTGCAATCAATACTAAATCATTTTTTTATCTGCATGAGTGTAGGGTCCATCATGGTATTCAGGGGACTTACATTCCTCATATTTCATAGACTATATATCAAATGGCAAATGCATGAAAATTGTTGGAGAAATATAGAAACTTTCATTAATGTTTTGAAAAGATCTAAAATTATGTGTTAGATCTACTCTAAAGTCTGAATATCACAAACATTTAATTGGACTTAAAAAACTCAAGTAGTTGGCCACTCATCTGTACCAAGTTACATAGAGTTTGCCAGTTCTTTTGACTCCACAGTGTTCCTGTGGGAGTTACACACTTGGGACTCCTCATTGTCCCTTTGTTTGAGCACTGATTTACATTGCTTCCTTTATTGCCTCCTGATGGGATTCCTTTTTGGAATAATCCTGTGTTTTCCTCTTAGGCTCAAAGGTCTTGAGTGCTTTCACTTGGTGACCTTAAGGAGTTTCTTAGATTTCTTTTCTGTTGAAGGACAAATTTGGTAAGCTCTATTTTTATTTGGGGTTGTAGTTGTCTTTTTTTTGGTAGAAAGGCTATAGTTGGCTGGCATGTATTCACATGCATTACCTGTTGATTGGTACCCCTGTTCTCAATCTTTTAAGTAACTGAACTGGCTGAGCCCTTTGATCAGGGTGGTTCTGTGATCCCCCAGTTCTATTTCAAGCAGGCATAGAAATGGACCCGAGGGAAAGTCCTCATGCAAGATAGGGACCATATTATTTTATTCCTGGTAAATAAAACCTTGGATCTCCTGCCCAAAAGAATTCTTCCCACCTGATACTACAGCTGTGTATATTGGGAACATGTGCCCAGAAATCATAGCCTTCTTCCAATCTACAAAACCCTTCTTCCAATCAATAGTTTGGCCCAGAAATCATAGCCAAATGCAGTGGTTTGACCCAGAAATCATTGACTTATTATAATTCCATTCTTATTATTTTGTCAGTCTCATGGAAATTAGACCACTATCCCTTTTGAGTTTACAAAAGCACTTTCAAAATAAAAAAGAGCTATAACTTGTTCTATCCAAACGGAACTGAGCTGCTGACCAAGAGAAAAGTTTGCCCACTACTTTCTGCCACACTGCCTCAGCTTGGCAAGCATTGTTCTAAAAAATCCTTGCATTCCTTTCCTGCCATACAACCCAGAGCACTGCTTATGGAATCATTTTCCAAATTGCATTTCCTTTCTTACTCAGTCTTTTGATCTGCCAGCCTTTCAAAAAGTTTTCAATAGATGCTGGACAGCATCCCTTGAGAGCAAAAACTAACCACAGCATGGTTGTTGTGGTCATGTTGAGGTTTTTTCCCCAAAATTTTGGGATTGACATTTTGGGTTTAGGTGCACAATGTTTTGATTAGACAGTTAGTAAAAAAGCTAAGAATCAAGGACGAGGGTTTAATCCCAGCAAATATCAGTCATATGGAGAAAAAAAAAGTAATCACTGCCCTTAACTTCACACTAGATTCTCATGTCTCATAAAAAAATGTTTGGTTTTTCATCTGCCCTTGCAACTATATTCCATAACTAAGAGCCTTGAACCTGCTTTTCTTTCTTTTTTTTTTTAATTTCTAACAGAAATTATGAAGAATATATAGTGACAAAAGGCTGGATATCAACACCCTTATTGAAATTATCAAGTTGGCTATTGGAAGAAAATATATATGTCAATAAGTCAAATTTTAACAGATTAGGGAAAAACTTTTTCCCGATTACATCTTCAAACAATAGCATGGTTTCTGCTTTCTAATTTTTCTGTCTAATATCAATGATCTTGTCTTTATTCCAACTTGGTGTTCACAATTAGGATAATCTTCAGATGGTTATAACAAACAGGTTATACCCTATTTTATACATGATAATTTTGCAGATCTTGACCACATTAAGTGATTAGTTATTTATTATTGATTTTGTTCAATAGATAACTGAAACAGATAACATAAAATAAGTATATAAACCTCCGTCAACAGCACAGAAGGCAAAAACAGGCCTAGAAGAGGATACCATAAAAAACAGAATTAAGCAATAAACAAAACACGAGAACCTATACAAACTACTCTAGGAGTAGGGCCCCAGTATAACTCCAATCTCTCAACTCCTCAATGATGGATCATCTAGGAAGTTGGCTGATCTAAGCACCCAGATCAATGATATTTCACTCTGGCTGCTAAAGATGTGGCCTCTCTAATGTGATTAAGTAAATACCAGAGCCCTTCAACACCATCTCTCATCCACCCTACGGCATTCTGCAAGTCTCCCTCCATCTTAACATGCCGCCAACACAAAGACAACATCAATTGCTGCTCCCAAAGCATTGTTAAGGTCCCAGCACATACATTATGATTCCCCTTGTCCTGTAGCTTGAGTAAAACTAAACCCACATGATCTGTCCAAGATTGTGATTTTCAAAAATGTATTATTTTAGTTGCTTAAAATTTCTTATTGGTACACCAAAAGAAAATGTTGTTACTGACCAAAAAGAAGCCCATACCTAACCCATCTCATTCTTTTGAATATGCAATTCATTTTTTAATTATAATTTTATTGCCAAAAGGCAGCAGTTCATGATGCAGTTAGATGGGTAATATTAAACTGGAAACATCAGGATAGAGATAATGATATGGACAGTAGCAGGTTTAGGAAAACCCCCCTCTTTCAATGCATCTATGCTTTGAACCCTTGACCAATCCTTGCATTCCTTTCCTGTCATACAACCCAGAACTGTGCTTATGGAATCATTTTCCAAATTGCATTTCCTTTCTTACTCAGTCCTTTGATCTGCCAGCCTTTCAAAAAGTTTTCAATAGATGCTGGACAAGATCCCTTGAGAGCAAATATCTTTACAACTTTCACCCGAATCAAACATCATTCCTTTAATTAACAGGTTGTCCTTAGCGAGTATCTTATTCAGATAGGCAGACCAAACAAAGAAAGCTACCTTTGAGGTAATATATTTGCACCAGATTATGCCCATAGGAAAATCCTACCTCTTCTTCTGGGGTTAATTTATTGTAGAAAGATTTTACAGCAAATTGCCTAGATTTTCTTCCAGCCACAGTCTTCTATCTTCTAAAGTAGTGTCAATTTGCAAGCTGTAGAGATCTTCACCTACAACCACCACATTTCCAACCCAACATCATTCTCTACAAGGTAAATACAATTACACAAGTTACCAATGGTTTCTCTTCATTTCTAATAAAGCTTAAACTTTTTGTAGGTGTTCGTAGGAAATTATACATTGGACAAAGTAGTTCACCACAAAAGAAAGCCATGTAAATTTCCATGGTCTAAGGTGGCGTTTGATAAATCTGAAAATTCAGATCTGAATCCATGAGTTTGTTTGTTTTGGATCAACCTTTTACCATCTGAAATTTATTGATTTTACTATTTTACCCCTAAAATATACAATTTGAAAATGTTGAATTCAATTTACATTATCTCATAAAAAATAATTTTCAACCTCAAAATAATATTGAAACAATATAAATAAAAAATAATAAATTAATAATTACTAATTAATAAATAAAACAATTAAAATTAAAAAATAATGATTATAAAAATATTAAAATAATTAATAATTTACACAAATAAAAACTAAAATAATTTTTAAAAATTAATAGAATAATTAAAAATTACTAGTTAATAAAAATAATTAATAATTAATAAATGACATAAGTAAATTTAATAAAAAATATTAAAATAATTAATTAATAAAAACATTATTATTATTCATCGAAGTACCGAGTCACCATTATTGCTTGTTGTAGTGGTCGTGGCGGTGGTGGGAAGACAAGGGATGGAGGGAGGGAGAGAGAGAGAAGACAGGGGGAGAGAGCGAGAGTGAGAGAGAGAGAAGATAGTGATAGTGGTAGTGGTGGCAATATAGGGGGAAGAGAGAGAGAGAGAGAGAGAGAGAGAGAGAGAGAGACTGCTGCAAGTTGTAGCGGTGGTGGTGGGAATATAGGGGCGAAGAGAGAGAGCGAGTGAGAGAAGACATGGGGAGAGAAAGCCGTTGTTGCAAGTTGTAGTGGCGGTGGCGGGAATACAGGGCGAACAATGCGAGCGCGCGCGCGCGCGAGAGAGAGAGAGAGAGAGAGAGAGAGAGAGCCGCCACTGCAACTTGTAGTGGTGGTGGCAAGAAGATAGTGCAGAGAGAGAGAGAGAGTTGAATGTTTTGGTTTTCTAGGTTTGGAGTATCAAGGGTAACTCGAGTCATTTACAAAAGATTATAAAGATATTTTGGACATTGGGCCGACTCTGAAACATGTCTGAACGCATTAAGAACCAGCCCAAGGTCTATGATTTTCATATCTGAAAATTAGTTTCAGACCCAGTTTAAGAGGTACAATCAAAGTTTAAGAGGTACAATCAAACAAGAGGTAAAATCTGAAAAGTAGCATTTTCAAATTCAGACATCTAAAAATTACAATCAAACGACACTTAACTTTCAGCCCACGTGTTATTCTTGGAATGTATAGAACTTAGCTTTCAGCCCACGTGTCGACACAGCTGTGCAATGAATTTTCTAGCATGTATTTTAATTACGACAAACACAGCTTAAATAGTTAATTAAACTCATAACCTTAAGAGCTCTACATTGGGCCATCATACATAAATAATTTTGTCTTATCTCTTAATGATTTATTGAGTTGATGGAATACCTTCTGAAAGGCTCTCTTATGATTTTGAATCACTATTTATACTACATACGTGGTTGAGAATATGACTAAACAACTTGACTATTTTATGGTTTTACTCAAACTATTATTTTTTCCCACCCTTATTTACACGTTTTTTTTTTAATATTTTACCTTCCACTTGCTCATGCAACGCCAGGGGCCTCTCCACTAGTATTTATTAATGAAATTACACACATGCATAGAGTCATAAGATGATCATAAAAAATATGGTTTTTAAAACTGAAACGGTAAGCAAACCGGTTAGGGGTCTGGTTACCAGTTCAAACGGTCGGTTCGTTCTGACAAAAAATAAAAAAAATTTAAAAAATAGTCAAAACTATTCGAACAATTAACCGGCCAGTTCAGCAGTTTATTGACCAAAATCAATGATTTTGAAAAAAAAGCAGGTTTGAAGAAAAATGGAACCAATCAGGTGACCGGTTCCTGATTTTTCCGGTCCAACCGTCCGATCCGGTCTGGTTTTGAAAACCATGATAAAAAAAATTTACTCATATTTTAAAAGGTTAAAAGTATCCATACAAATACAATCCTATATATATATATGTTGGATGGGACGTATTGGACTTTGTAACATGTTATATTTGTTTTTTTATGAACTTCAAAATATGTCTTTATAACCAAAATCTGTGTAAGAGAACCTTTCGAAAGAAGATACTGTTTATTATCCTCTACCTTTTCACTGAACCAAATCAATTGATGATACAATTTCCTACTCTGCCACCCTATCTGTGGGAGGCTTCTGTCCATGCCGCGTACAGCGTGCCACCGCTATAAATAAAAGCTAAAACAGGTGCACAGGCCTACTAGTGGAGAGGGGAGAGAAAGCCAGTTGGAAGATCGAGAGGGAATGGCCACCGCCCACCGGAGCCCCTCCAGGGTTGCTCCAGCGCGTCTTAATTAACCGGCTTGCATCGCTGACTGCAGCTCGGAAACCGCAACTCTGATAAACTTTATCGGTTTCCAATGATCAGAAGCCTACAGCCTACAGCCTACTTGCAAGGCGTTTGAAATTTCAGGCAAAGAAGTCAGATTTTTTTTTTTTTTTTTTTTTCTTGCTGAAGTAAAGTTAGAGTTGGGGAGAGAGATCTATAGAAATCTGTATTTGTATTGCACAGAAATATGTGACTGATCAGAGAATTAGAACCACCACCACTAATAAATTTATAAAAAACCAGTTGTTTTGATCCGGCTTTGAGGTGGATCACCGATTTGAACTAGCCTAGGAGGGAAGGCTAGAAACGGTTAGATAGGAGGGTAGGAGCATATGAATGATCTATTATTTTAATATTTTATCAGTTAAACAATAAAAGCAAGACAAAAAATTAATTTTTTAGTCATTTTCCTATTATTACAATTTACAAATCAAACTTAGGATCATGTTGTCCAAAAACTATTTTGCTGAACCAATTCTGGCTAAACCTTCAACACCTACCTAGTTCCGCCATAGATTCCAATCTGCTGGCTATTTAGACTTTAGAGAGACAACCATTATCTTTATTTGGTTTTTCATTTCTTTCCTTCTGGACTAATTACTATTCAGCCGCTCAGTTTGTGCTGTTTTCATTTCCTTTTTCTGCTCTGTGAGATTGGTAGATCGATGAACCTCTAATGCGGACTTGATTTCCCTCTCATTCAGTCTGTTAATGTATTATTTATGCAATATTTTATCCTTTACAAACGGAAGTCCAACACCGTTGATAAACGACCGAGTAATAATGGATAGAGGTGTCAATTGGACTGGATTTGGTCCAACCCGATCCGGTCCAATGTGAGTCCACTTACAAATGAATTGGACGGAATACAGTCTAAATCCAATCCAATCCAATCCATTAAAATGTAAATAGATTGGATTGAATCCAATCCAAACCGAATAAAATATAAAAAATTATACAAAAGCAGTTTTGGCATTGAAAAAGCACTTTTAAAAAAGTGTTTTGATTATAAGTACTTTTATAAAAATGCTTTTATAAAAGCACTTTATTGAAAGTATTTTGTAAAAGTGATTTTGTAAAAGTACTTTCATAAAAGTGCTTTTGTAAAAATACTTTCATAAAAGTACTTTTATAAAAGTACTTCTCTAAAAGTTCTTTAAAACTGATTTCACAAAAGTGCTTTCGTGTAAAAGTACTTTTGTAAAAGTGCTTTCATAAAGGCGTTTTATTATAAAAATACTTTTCATAAAATTACTTTTATAAAAGTATTTTTGTAAAAGTGTTTTTGTAAAATTACTTTCATAAAAGTGATTTTATTCTGGCTTCAGTTTTGATTGATTTCAAATTGGACAAGGGTTTGGTCTCATTATCGAATTATTGGAAATTTGGTTTAGGTCCAATTCAAACCAATAAGAATATGGACCAATTTATTTTGGATTGGCCCAATCCAATAATTATAATGGACTGTCCAAATCCTATTTGATAAGGTTTGGATCGAATTGGATCCAAACCAAAACCGATCAATTGACACCCCTAGTCATGGATACAAGAAAGAACCATTCAGTATCGGGAACTTTCCCATCCACCGTATCATTGACAAAAGGTGGGGTACAGGAGTTTTGTTTACTAGAATCAAAATTTAAACGGAAGGAGTTTTGTTTAAATTGGTTTACGTGTAGATAAAGAAAATTAAATGACATTTGATGGGTATTTCTGTCGTTTCATTTAACCGTTAACATACATTAATGGAGAGTGACCTATTAGATATATTCTGAAAGTCCGGATACTTTAAAGATATAATTTGAAATTTGGGCATTAACTTGAGACAACTTTTAAAATTCAAGGTACTCATCAAGAATTTTCCCCTTTTTTTTTTAATTTTTTTTAACTAAATCATAGAATCTGTCTAGACTATATTTGGTTTGTAGGAAAAGATGGGGAAAAGAAGAGAAGGATAGGGAAATCAATACAAGGGTTATAAAAGTTTCCCTACCTTTCTCTACATTTTTCTTCAAATCAAACGGGTTTACCCTGAAACACCGTGAATTTCGTGTATCAATACAATAGGTATTGGATGATGCATCGCAAATCTCAAACAAAACATTCAGATTTGATTTAAGTTGAAATGAGGTTTAATTAGAAAATTTGTGATGAATTGTAGGGACAGTGATGTTGGTAAGACATGTGTCGTTACTTTTCTACAGGACGTGGAAACTGACCTGTAATGGAAGTGATTTTTTCTTTTTCTTTTTTGTTTTTATTGTAGTAGGGGCGAGTGATGCTGAATTGTTGATATGTCTTTTACGTACTTTGCAGGTTGGCCCTATTATCATATATAGCATTCAAAGAATGTTTCATGTCAAGGATAATTTGTAGGGCAAATTTCTTAAACTATTCATATTCATATTGTTTTAAAGTACTTTCATGGTTTTTGAAAACGAATCGGTGATTGAACAGGTCAGGGGTTTGGTTATCGGTTTTAACAGTCTGGCCATTCGACCTGAACAGCTGGCTCATTCTAACAAAAAAATTGAAAACGGTCAAAACCATTCGAATGATTAACCAGTCGGTTCAATGGTTTGTTGGTCAAAGTCAATGGTTTTGAGGGAAAAGGGAGCCAGTTTTTCCTGTCCGACCATCCAGTCCAGTCAAGTTTTGAAAACTACGAATACTCCTACTGTTTTTAGCAATTGATAAGTATATACGGAAAGCAACAAAATGTCAAATGTATCCTCCACTATTTCTCAAATTTTCAAAAAAAAATTCAATCGATGGAAATTTGGCTCTCCCCTCTTCCTTTCCATCTTCCATTCTTTGATGGTATAGAGATCGCAAAGAGCTATGCTGGAAGATGATCTGACGCTATCGACGACAACAGAGGAGGTGCCGATATGTACAACATCATTGCCGGTAAAGCTGAAGTTTTTAGGAGCGGAGAAGCAGAAGTCGGTGGCATCGCAAGATCCGCCCTGATAATGACAACCTATATAAATTAACAAAGGAAAATAAAAACACAAAAGAATTCAGCCACCTTTGCAACCTATTAAGTGGGACTACGAGTAGGAATTCACATAAAAGAATTGCAGAAAAGGATCTATGTTCTTGATTGATTTCTAGGCTTTTTTGTCACCTTGTCTGGATTAAAAATGGGAGAGGATTGTTGTTCTATGCAAGACGACGATGCGAATTCAATGATCCTGGCCTTGAAAATTTCTTCAAATCTGTAATGCTCGTTAAATGCAGACTCTCCTATGCGGTGGTGGTGATCATGGGCCTGCAGAGCAGTGGTGTGTTCTGCAAGGACTCTAAAACTGAAGGTTCTTTTTCTATTGGGTATTATGGGATTCAATCAACCGTTATGTATTACGGGATGTTTGAGAATATTAATCTATTTAAGGATCTCACCTAGCAGTTTAAGCATTTAGGTTGAATGGTTATTTGAGATGGTATCAGAGTCATTTTGACCAAATGGTCTAGTATTCGATTCTTGTTACCAGATATCGATGAGCTATGCTTGTTCACACTTCATGCCCAATGGAGAACATCTTCATTTACCCAGAATCGCAAATCTGAATAGAGAAAACAAGAAAGACTGAATTGCCATCTCTCTAAAGCTTTCGAACAGAAACAAAAGAAAAATCCCCATAAAAGGATCAAAGTTGTGAAGTCTCAGCGATTGCTCAAAGTCAAAGCTCCCCTCCTCTGTCCTCTCTATAGGTTCACAGGAATTTTCAAAATTTTCCGATTCATAAAGAAAAGAGTAATTAAACTAACCACCGAAAGGCTAGTTTAGTTAATGTGGAAGATCCCTTGCCGCACAATGATTGAATAAGTGGTAAGAGTGTACGTGTTGACAAATGGCGGAAAAGCTAGTTACGATTGAGGAAAGAAAAAATGGATGAGCTAGAAGAAAAAGGAGAAGAAGAAGAAGAGTATGAACAGGAAAGGAAGGAGCCACATAAATCGAAAATAGACAGAGCCAGAGCCAAGAGCCATGGCCCATGGTAGGTGTGTTGTATTGTGTATCATATTATCTAGTTTTGTGTTTTGCCGGATGTGGTAGGCATAGATGCACAGTTGGTGAGCATTGGGAACAAGAGAGGTGAGAAGATGGAGAGGAATCAGAAGGAGAAGGGGTTCTTGTCACTGCCGCTCTATTTTTCGTTCCAAGGTTGAGGATGATCAACAGTTAGTCATGTGATGTCATTTTACGAATTTTAAAATGAACTATAAGTCATGTGAGGGAAAATTAATGGCTGTGTTTTGGTTAGTCACTTAGCTAAACCATAAGACAATAAGACAATATGTAAATAATAAGGGTAGAGTTAGCCCGTTAGCTAAACCATAAGGGTTTTTTAGGGATTAGCTTCCACATCAGCAATTCTCTCCTCCCATTCCCCTTCTCTCATCTCTCTTTAAGGCTGTGCTTTGGTTTGAAGGAAATTGTAGGGAAACCTTTATATAGGTTTCTTTAGGTTTCCCTTCCTTTTCCTATTTTTTCCATCAAACCGAACATAGCCTAAATCTCTCTCCTTTAGAGGAGAAACTTTGAAGAAGTGATTCAAGGAAGCGCTTGAATCACGAGTAAGGAGTCTGGACATGTCAGGATGTGTTCTTTCCCAGACAGTCCACATCAACATGCCTCTCCTTGCCCCATTACCTCCACCCTGCATTCTCCTTGACTCTCTCTCTCCTCTCCTCTCTCCATCCCACCACTCCCATTAAGCCATGTCACCATTCCCAACCCAACTATCTAAAAATATTCCTAGAGTCTATCTCCTATGATATCTGATATCTCCTCTAATCCATTAGGAACTATCATGTTACCCCACTCCCCAATTGATTCGTAAAATCTCTCCCCCCCCAACTCTATATCCACTCTCTTTCTCTCATTTAAAATATTCTTCTTAATTAATAAATAGTTAAATATTATTAATATTTAATCCAACCCATACTCAATGAGTATTAAATAGTGTTATTACCAAAAGTTAATAAGTAGGGTTAGTAAATTACCAAAACTTAATACATATTGTTATTAATTAACTCATATGACTTTTTTAAGTATTTTGGGTAAATACTGTTATGTTAATTAACAACATTTTATAGAAATTGAAAACTCTTTAACTAATTTCTATAAAATTGAGAATTATATTTAATAATTATCAAAAAGTATAAAAATTTTAGTTATTGCTATTAGTATAGTTATTAACCAAATGCAGATGGGGTAATAAAATGTTATAATGTTGGAAAATGAAATTATTAATTAATTTATATTGGAAAATAAAAGACAAATTAGTGTAATTTTGTTAGTAAATTATCTAATAAAAATTAAAAATAATTTTCAATAAATCTCCACAATCACACAAATGTAATAAAAATTTTCAAAAAAAATACAAAATTAACATTTTGGAAATTAAAAGATATAAATTTTTTAAAAGTTTATTTAAAATGTATTAAAAAATTATTGGAATATTTTGTAAATTTTAAGAAAAAACTATTACATTTGATAGATTTATTGAAAATTATTGAAAGTTATTAAAGATAAACGAGTAATGAAAAGGGAAAGTGTAATTTGAACCAATAACTAAATACTTTAAATAACAAAATATTTAACATAGCTAAATTTTAAATAGTTAAAATAACAGAATTACGTAAAAAATTTAAACAATTTCTTACAACTGAAAAAGTAATTATAATAGATTTCTTAATATTTGAATTAATAATAATTTTATATTTAAGTAATAGCAAAATTATATAATAATAGTATATATTATAATTTTATAGATTATTAAATTCAACAAGTAATTAATATTTTAAAATTATAAATAAGGACATTATTTCACTAACTAAATAATATTGTAAATAACTAATTTTTAAATATGTTAAATATAAAAAAATAATAACTAAATCATATTTTGAATATTAATTAAAAATAGATTAAATAAGGAAATTATGTAATAACTTCCAAAAAAACAATATTTATGAATAATAATTTTAAAATATTTATCTATATTTATTATATATTTGTATATGCTAAAATTAATATATAGTGTATTTTCAGTAATTATTTATTATATTTGTGATAAATATATTTTTAACAATTATTTATAAATCTATTTTTTGTTTTATTATTTAACAGAAAATTTTCAATTATTATTGTAGATTTAGAATATTATTATTTAACAATTTTCAATAATTGTGCATTTTCGCTATAAATTCTCAATAATTATTGGAGTTTAAACTATTGTATTTATTAGAGATTAGACTATGAAATTAGATAAAATTATGAGTGTTCATGGGTCATTTAGGTTGGGTTAAAGGATGTTTGGCGGTTTTGCCAACCAAACTGATTTGGTTGGCTTGGGGAGTTGGTCACCTGAAACTAGACTTGTTCATGGGTCGGGTAGCCCAACAAGTTGGCCCAGCTCAACCCATTCTAAATCAGGCTTGGACAACATTTTAAGCCCACGGGTTCAGGCTCAGGCTTTAAACATTGGACTTGACTATTTTTCAAGCCGAGCTCAAGCTTTCCCAAATAAACCTGATTCGATAATATTATATATATATAGTAAAAAATATAATATATATTAATAATACATAATATATATTATATAATAATATAATTAGTAGTGAAAAATGTATTGTATATTATAATATAAAATATTATAAAAATATATAATATATTATTAATAATATATAATTAATATAATATAAAATGTTTAGCTAGATTGGTCTTGGGCTCAAGCCTGGTCATTTTCTGTGTATAAAGGGGAAAAGCCTAGCCTGACCCAACCTGTGTACATGTCTACCTGAATCTGACCAACCGTTAGTAAAAATTGGCCAACTCGAGTTGTATCAGTTTGGTCTATCGGTTCAAAAGATTCAAACTTAAAAATTAAATTTATATTAACAAAATACTGCAGTATTACTAAAAAATAAATAAATAATTTAAATTTATAATACAAAATATTTTAGACTAAGAAATATGAGAATTTTCCCGCTTTCCCGTATTAAAAATTATATTTTAAATATAAAACAATTGTATACTCTGATGTGTTTCTATTGTTTAACTTTGGCTTAACAAAGCCCATGCATCACATGGGTCCCCACTAGTATTTATATGTATAGACGTGATTTCAAGAAAATTAAAGAGAGGGAATAAGGGGAATTTGATGTTTCCTATATATTCATGGCATCTTTCACTATTCTTAAATAATATATTATTGAATTACTAAAATTTTTTGGAAAATATTCTACAAAAAATTATGAAATAATTATTTCAGAAATAATCTATTATTTAACAAATATTAAATAATTTAATAATCTACCAAAAATTAATAAATAATCCATTATTTAATAATTTTTGGTTATTAATAAATGTCCAAAGTTTCAACGTTTAGTGTAATTTACATTAACCATTGTAATTTGATAAATTTTTATTAAATTTTTACAATAATAATTTATTGATAAAAGTTTTACTAAATTACAATAGTAATTAGCATAATTTACTAATTTCTGTAAAATCAATAATCATAGTTAACAATTATCAAATAATTTAGGGAAATAGTCCATATTTAATTTTTAAATAAGTAATTAAAAAATTAATCTATGAAAAAAATATTCTCCAAAACTATTTAAATAATAATCCATTATTATTACTAAACTAAATAATTATTAAAAAAATTAGGAAAATTAAATTAGGAAATTGATCTATCAGAAATTGTTTCATAATTATTTAACTAACAATCCATTATTATTATTTCAATAAATAATTATTAAATAATTTAAGAAAATTTTTAAGTCTATCCACACCAATCTAGACCACTTTGTTGACTTTGATCATACCTAGTTTTACATTAATTAACAACAAATGGTTTATTTTTAATTAAAAATTATGTAACTTAACATAATTACATTAATTTACTATAATTACATTTACTTTGATTAATAGTAAATAATTTAGCCTTAAAAATTAAATAATTTTCATTAATTTATTGTTATTGTAAATAATTATTTACTATACATTACTACTAATCAATAGAAACTTCAATAATTTTTTGGAAATTATCATAAAATATTATAATTTGTTGTTAGTTAATTAGTTATAGAAAATTATTAGAATTGTAGGGATGACAGTTTTCCTTGTAAAACTGGAGCCCTCCTGCCTTGCCTCAAACGAGATTGAATTCGAATTCAAATTCGAACAATTAGATACCATTTGCAGCCCTAGGGTGGATGCTAAAACCGGTGAATGGGTGGCCTGCTAAGAAGTTTCAAGGTCCTCATTTTTTGACAATTACAAGTTAAACAATAACTTGTTTGAACACTTAACTTATTGTGACCCTATTCCCAACTTGATTTTCTTTTGATCTGGGTCCAAAGTGAACCAAGAAGTCATTGTTGATCTCGTTGGCCTGGTTTAACTCCTCAACATTTACAATTGTAAAAGGTAACCAATCTCCTTTTCTAATGGATCAAAAGAAAAAGGGAGTGCAAGTTTTAGTTTATTACTTTTTTGCTTTAGATTTTAATTTTTGGGGTCTGCAAAAGAAGCAGAATAAAACCTGAAGCAAAGTTAAACTTGTATCAAAAGTGAACCAGAATCAATTTTTAAGTTAGGATGTATAAAAATTGCTGAAACTTAAACTTAATTCTCCTTTGGGCTTAAAACCAAGTCTTTGAACTGATTTTTGGAGCTAAAAAATTTAGCTTCAAGAAAAAAAAAAGGCTCATAACTGATTCTTTGGAGATGGGTTGAGCCTCAAAACTTTAGAAATTAGTTCCATGAAATTGAATGGGTTGATGCTGAAACTAATTTGCACAACCATTTTACCAGTCAATTTGCAAATTATTAACTATGAATCAAGTAGGAAAAGAAATTAGTTCAATGAAATTGAATGGTTTGAGACCTTGACACCATTTGCGGATTTGCTGGCTGCAGTAGCAAGGGTCTTTTTGGTTCACAGTTGGAATTAGAATGAGAATGGGAATGAAAATGGTCTATTCCCCGCCTAGCTATTTGGTTCAGATGGGAATCAGCTAGAATCAGAACCGGTTGAATTGGATTCTCATTCCCAAGGGATGGGGAAGAAATGGCCTTTCCCTCAAATGAGGGAATGCCCTTCTACCCAAGAATGGGAATCTGATTCTGATTCTGATTCCATCTAATCAAATGGTTAGAAGTGGAATGGGCCATTGTAATTCCGATCCCAAGCCCCTATTCTTGCAAAACAAATAAACCCTAAATGTTTGATTGCTTTTGATTATGGTACCTACTGTGGTTTCTTAAACCAAAATTTTCTAGTGGTCTCCAAGATTCCTCCAATAGTTTGTTTTCTTTTCTTTTTTTCAGCCATTAAAGGGGACGAAACCATACTACTGTTGATTGGATAGGGCATCCGCTAGATAAGTATGTAGTTCCAAATATATAATGGTTCTTAGTGCTCTCTCTCTCTCCCTCCCCCAAAATATATATAGCCATACCAGAATTAAGATAGGACATCATCTTTATAGTATTTAATTCCACATCTTGGCCCTCTTATAACTAATAACCAAGGTTGACAGAGATTTTCTAGCATATTTAGTACCAGCTGTTTCCACCTGCAATTTTTTGGGTTGATCAATACTGGTGACAGATACGTGTTTCAACTATAGGTTATGTTTGGTTTGAAGGAAAAAGTAGGGAAAGGAAGAAAAATGTAGAGAAATCTTTACAAATCTTGTATAGGTTTTTGTGCCTTTCCCTGCCTTTCCCTACTTTTTTCTTCAAATCAAACACAGCCTAAATGCCAATCATCAGCCCCACACATACATTTTTAAGCTTTGTTTGTTTTAACTATAATCAACCAACATCAAAAAGTAAATGAAAATAGAGAACATAAAAAGTAAATGAAAATAGAGAACATAGGCCGCCTTGCCCATACAAAAATCACACTTCCTATCTCTTAGCTCCACCTTGCCCAACAGCATTACAAAACACAAGAAATAAGAAACAAAAACAAAACAAGAACACATCAGTTTAAACCAGACAATTTATACACCTATTACCTTTCCAGAGTATGGGTGCAACTTTTTCGGGTTAGGGTTGGAATTTTGTCAAAAATTCAATGAACCCAATCCAAAACCCGAACCAAAAACAGTATAAACTATTAACTCGGGCCAATCCGACTTGCACACGTATCCCAGAGCGTATGAGAGAGTTTAATATATCCTTATAATCACAATCCACCTCTACTTTATTTAAACCATCACTGTGGCAAAGCTTCAGTCCATCATAGAGCGTTATGCATTCCACTCTAAGAGAGGTGCCATCTCCATATGCCAATTTATATTGATCAGTTCACAATGTTTCAGGTAGAAAAGAGCTTTATGATTTTTTGTGTGAGTATGCATGTATTCATTAACTTTTAGAAGTTAGATTTACTTTTCAAAAATTCTGTTTTGCTTTTCAAAAGATTAATTTGAAATGCACTAGAGAGAAATGCATGTTAATTTAGGCCTTTGCATGCTAAAGGGTTAAATTGCAAATTATTAAAATGAATAACAGAAAGAACAAGAAGTAATGGCAGCAATAAACCAAATTGGAGTTGGGGAACAAAGGATAGGGAGAGGATTAGTTTGTAAGGATTGGAGTAAAAAAATGTTTTCCTTTCTTCTATGGAGAGAGAAAATTTTGTACTATCAAATGTGTTAGAAGAATATTTCATTTCTTGGTACAATGGTAAAATCTTAGGCTAAAAAACATGAGAATAATGCAGGCTCGAATTATGGATGATCATGGGCTGAGCCATAGTGATGATCCTTTCGATCTGCATGGTCCAGCTTGTCCTGGAAATTTTTTGGCCCTAGCCTAGGTCTGGGCCTAGACATATATTATCAAGCTTGGGTGTGGACTGAGCAAACTAAAACATTCTTACTACCATAAGTGATATAGGATTAGCAGAACACAATAGCTGTTCATCGGGTTGTGGAGTATCATTGATGAGGGGTGATTTGGCCCTTCGTCGACTTAACGCCAATTGAGGATGCATGATCTAGCAGCTCCCTATTGGAAGGTGACTCGGATGCTGATCTGGCTGGTTCACCGGGTTGATCTACAAAGATATAGTATTAGAGTACTGAGGCTGTTTTACCCGGGGTGGGCACTCTGATATTTAAGTCAACGAACTAGAGATTTTGGAAAGAGTAAAGAGTTGTGAGAGCTAAATTGCATATACCTCTTGAAGATGGAAATGAGACCTTTATATAGGTATTGTTTGGCTTGAGCTCCACACACCGCATCCAAAATCTCCGGAAAGACGTGGCTGACCGGTCCGAAGTACTCGGAGGTAGTTTTACATGCAAATTAGGCTTTTGTGCCTTCCTTCAGAACATCCAATACGGGAGTTGACTTCCTGAGGACCCAAGAATGATGAGATGTCTGTAGAGGAGGTCGGCGAGCATGTCTCACAGATCGCCAACTGGACCTCAATCAGGTCGGCAAGTCATTAAGGGAGGTTGCTCCTCACGTCAAGGTCCCTTGGACCAATAACAATGAGGTTCCACAAGTCAGCCCTGGACAAGATGCTATTAGCCACCCTGCGAGGTGCCTTGGACTAATTTTCGGGGTGCATCTCTTTGACTTGGTGAGATACACGACTATCTACATAACGTCGAGTGTCATATGACGGGCCTGCCATGCATGCCATGTGCCACAATGTCATTGGAAGGAAAAATCATCTTTAATCAATAATACTTCACACTATGCATAAAACACATGGGGCTCACAACTATTAACCATGGGCCCCGAGTATTTTATGACTGGTATAGACATTATCATCGGCTCCACAACCATTGTGTTTACCTAATCCAAATTTGTAATAAGCCAACCTGCTCCCAGCTCATGATCCTCCCTACCAGATCTTTTTCTTCTCTTCACATATAGTAGCTGAAGTATGACCGCACAATAATGTCGTAAATTATACTTACATTTACTTTTGCAAGAAGCTTAACAAGTAAGCATTTTCTTCTACTATTCCATGTTCTTCATATAAGCAATTTTGAGAACTTGGGTCTTGTGCTTGTTATCCCAAACTCTACATAGTAGCTGAAGTGTAATGATACAATAACATTGAAAATTAATCTTACATTTACTTTTGCAAGAAACAATATGTCTAAAAAATGAATGCCACAGAGACGTACATTAGATGGATGAATGAAAAAATTAGAAAGAATATGATGAAAAGTAAATTCATTCAAATAAACCTAGGAATAACTCTAACTAAGAAAAAGTTGATTAAAATACTTTTGTCACGTGCATAGAAGATATCTTTTGGACCCATGTGGACCCATGTTGCTGCATCTCTTTGGCTTTCCCATTCAATAGTTTTCAAGTGATCAATTTCATGTCTGAGACTGACTTCTCCCCTTGTTCGAAGTTATTTATTTCACACTTCAGTTTATAAGCTCTATCCACATTAAGGGATTGAGAATAAGTCTCCTTTATGCCGTCTCAACTCTCCTTGGCTGTTTTTGCTCAAAGGTAATTTTGGATGACGTGGGGCTGCATAGAATTGTATAACTATGTCTAAAAAATGAATACCACAGAAACGTACATTAGATGGATGAATGAAAAAATTAAAAAGTATATGATGAAAAGTAAATTCATTCAAATAAACCTAGGAATAACTCTAACTAAGAAAAAGTTGATTAAAATACTTTTATCACGTGCATAGAAGATATCTTTTGGACCCAAGTGGCCCAAATGGGAAAGATGGTTTCAGCCCCAGCAATTGATTGTATAATAATAATAATAATAATAATAATAATAATAATAATAATAATAATAATAATAATAATAATAATTTAATGGAAAAATTGGATTTAACTTGAGACACTACTTTTATAGAGGGAAGGAGCAGTTCATGAATCATGATTGATTGGATTTGAGATCCAGCAAAAGTGAAATTATGTAAAGCTTCTCTCGACTTCATTCATCATATCTAAATTTCTACTTTTGTATACGTCTAAAAACTCCTTACATGAATATTTTAATGTATCCTCAAAATTACAGCATGAAAACTTTATCGAAAAAACAACTATAACATGCAGATGGATGGACCCACTTGAGATCAATGCTAGGTCTTGGTGGGTTAAATGGATGGTAGATCATTTGTCTTAGTGAAGAGAGGTTAGGGAAACAACCCGTTAATTGATTAGCTCGATTGGATTTCATACATGGCAAAACTAGCCAGCTGGCCCATGATTAGGTTTGTAGTGGAGAGAACCCATACGCTTTACATCGCTTTTCAATGGTGCATGATATATTGAAGGGGAGAGGGGGTGATCAAAGTGAGGCCAACAGAACAGACACTTGATTGAAGGAATGAATCATCTGAGGTGGTGTTTTGTATTGATTGGTTTAAATGACAAATTTTGTATGCACATTGGAAAAGTGGTCGGGTTTTGTATATAACTCTATGCCATGGTTTTCAAAACCGGGTTGGACCGGAAAAACTGGGAACCGATTATCTGATTGGTTCCGTTTCATCCTAAAATCACTTTTTAGTCAAAAACCATTGAATTTGGTCTATAAATCGTTGATCAAGACAGTTGTACCGTCAAATTGGACAACGGTTTTGACCATATTTTATTTTTTAAGTCAGAATGGCCATCAGTTCTAACCAGATGGTCAGACCATTTGACCAGGGAACGGGTCCTGGCATGGTTCCTGTCCGGTCCGATTTTAAAAGCCTTGCTCCATGTACATTTATTTTTTTTATTGTTTAATAATCTGATATGAAGTATTATATACCCATCTTTCAGTGTAACTAAAAATAATGGAGGTGATCAAAGTGAGGCCAACAGATCACGGGATTGAAGGAATGAAATCATTTGAGGTGGTGTGTTTGGTATTGGTTGGTTTAATTAGTTAATTAAATGGCAATTTTTTTTTAAGGTCAATAGGTTATAAGGCGAAGTGCCTCATAACCAAATTCATTAATTCAATTGCTCAAGATTACACAAAGACAGCAGAATGTAAAAAAGATGGACACAAAGACCATGTACGCATGTGATTAATAGTTAGGGCATGTTTGGTCAACATATGAGCGGCCACATTACCAAAACAAGCAACCCAATTTACTGACCAGTGGGAGAAATTTTTAATAAAAAGTCTGCAATCTGCGATCAACATGTGAATCCGCCAAGGAGCATGAGAGCCAAACTCCAATAGACTTGTAGTCACAATTCTAGAATCTTCCTCAAGAATGATGGAAGAGAGCCCGAAATATAAAGCAAGCAAAAGGGCTGCATGAGCAGCTTTTGCTTCTAATTCTTCTGGAGAAGCATTCGGAACTTTAATGGATTTTCCATAAATAAAAGCACCTGAGTGATTGTTGGGGAAGATGGGGTCACTGTAACTTAGGAGGAGAAGCTCTGAGGCGCGTCTGAAGACACTGTCTTTAGAACGTTATTTGCCCACACTCAGTTTTACTGAGTTTTCTGTTGGGTTACAGGCAAATTCGTTCTCAGGATACAACAGAGCCTTGGACGAGAATCTGCAACCAGCAAAGTTGAAGAGTCTCCAAAGAAACCTTCTGTGAGACAGTAGCAGACCGGATTGAGAGAGAGAGATAGTGAATTTCGAAATTGTATGTTTTGGAGTCTGATTCATGCTCCTTAAATAATTTGTGAAGAGGTATGGGGAAAAGGTAGGTGTTGGTTTAGAGAAGGCACATTGAATAGTCACAATGTTTGTGACTGTTTAAAAAGTTGTTAACAGTTGGTGACTATTAACTTTGAATTGTGCCTCTTGATCACACCCGATCGAATCATGACCGTTGATCAACGGTCATCAACGCACCAAAATCAGAGCCGCCCATCGCGAGCCATGCGAAGTGCGAGCAAAGTGCGCCTCTAAAGTGCCTAATTGCACCACACACACGTGCACACACGCGTGTGCGGTATCGAATCCCCATACTCTCCTCTACTAATTCTAAGGAGTGTAAATCAACTCTTATTGAAATAATGAAAACAAACCTTGTAATTATCCAATGTGGGACAAGTTCAAAACTGGGTTTTTTTTTTTTTTTTTTTTTTTTGTAAGAGAAAACTGATTTTTCAACCAATTGTGCATGTGCAATTTCTCATGTAATTGATCAATCAAACCCATTGGATTTAATCTCTTATGAGATTAAAATCCAACAATCCCCCACATTGATTGATCAATTACATAGTTCTCTCTCAATCCAAACTACTATGACACAGTTATGCATACAAAATGTGTTTATCTACTTAAACCTCTTGTTAGTATAGTTATCTCAGATCCTTGTCAAAGTTATTAGTGATAAGACCTTAAACCAACTACTCTCAAGACAGACCGGAGACACCTATACACATAAAAATGTTCAGTCTCTGCAAGAGTTTCAAATTTTGCTCAGCACTGTTATGGCCATGTGCTTCTTTCCTGGTTTCATGAACAATCCCGAGAGCAAACCCAAACCCTCATGAGAAGTGGCACCACTTCTATATTCACATAGGTGAAGTTCCACTATGTACTTCGTTATTTGACACATTTCAGAACTTCATTAAGAGTTTATCTCAACCTCTCATCATAACGGAGAGCACTGTTTATGTTGTGATGGGAAATTTCTCAATGTCAGTGCTAACAGTCACATTGCTGTAACTTGTTGTTACCCATTAAACCCAATACTGATGGCTTTTCAGTTCAGGTTGGGTTACCATTACAGGTGACTAAGTAAAGGGTTTTAATCCCATTTCTTTGGTTGTCATTCTTACCAATTCTTTGATTAAACACTTGGTAAGAGGATCAGCCAAGTTTTTACTTGACTTCACATAGGTTATAGTGATGACTCCATCTTGAATCAATTGCCTAACAAATTCATGTCTAAGACTTATATGTCTGGACTTACCATTGTAGGTACCACTATAGGCCCTTGACAGAGTTGCCACACTATCACAGTAAATGGAAATTGGAGGTATAGGACTAGGCCAAAGTTTTATATCCAATAATAAATTCCTAATCCATTCGGCTCTTTTCCAGTAGCCGCTAAGGCTATGAATTCGGATTCCATGGTCGAGTGAGATATACAAGTTTGTCTCTTGGATACCCAAGAGATCGCACCCCCACCAAGGACAAAAATCCATCTAGATGTGGACTTGTTATCTCCATTACCGGTAATCCAACTTGCATCAGTGTACCCTTCTAGTACAGCTGGATAATCACAATAAAACAAGACAAGTTCCAAGGTTCTCTTGAGATACCCAAGAACTCTCCCAACTGTCTTCCAGTGCTCTGCACCGGGATTGCTTGTAAATCGACTGAGTTTACTTACTACAAATGCAATATCAGGTCTGGTACAAAGCATAGCATACATCAAGTTCCCTACTAAGGTAGCATACTCAAGTTGTGCAATTGCTCTACCAATATTTTTTACTAGTTTTATACTAGAATCATATGGCGCGCTATATTCTTTAAACCCTAAATGCTTAAATTTCTCAAGTACTTTCTCAATATAATGTGATTGGCCTAATGCATAGACCCTACTATGCTTTTTAACCATTATTCCCAAGATGATATCTACTTCTCCTAAATCTTTCATCTTGAAAACAAAGGATAAGTAGTTTTTAGTTTCATTTATGCCAACCATATTTGTACCCACAATAAGCATATCATCCACATAAAGACACACAATTACTCCATAATTTTCAGTGAATTTTGAGTAGATGCATCTATCAGCACTATTATGTTTAAAACCAAAAGCTAGAATGCAAGAATCAAATTTCTCATGCCATTGTTTAGGTGCTTGTTTTAATCTATATAGAGATTTAACAAGTTTACAGACTTTCTTCTCGTTTTCAGGAAGAACAAATCCTTCTAGTTGTTCCATGTAAACCTCTTCATTTAAATCACCATTTAAGAAAGGAGTTTTAACATCCATTTGGTGAACAGATAAGTGATAAATGGATGCTAATGCTATAAGTGTTCTAATAGAAGTTGTTCTAGCCACTGGTGCATAGGTGTCAAAGTAATCAATCCCTTCCTTTTGACTAAATCCTTTGGCTACCAATCTAGCCTTAAAAGTTTGCACAGTTCTATCGGTGTTGTATTTTCTTCTAAACACCCATTTACATTTTATTGGTTTTGATCCTAAAGGCAGATCTACTAGTACCCATGTGTTATTTGACATTATTGAATCCATTTCATCATTTATAGTTCCTTCCAAAAGACAGCATCTCTAGAGGTCATGACCTCACTATAGGTTTTTGGATCATTTTCAATGTTTAGGACAATGGGTATTTTATTAAAATCTTCTCTCTATCAGCCTCAACCAAAACTACAATTGACTGAGTAGAGTTAAAATATGAACCTAAGTGTTTCTCTATTCTTTGTCTTTGATTTCTTCCAAGTCCTATTTTAGGTGTTACAGTTGTGTCATTTCTTCTTTCAGTCTCATTATTATCAACATGTATTGAGATCCGAGTTTCTCTGTCATTTTCTGTGGATTCATTTTCTGTAGGTTCAGAACACAGTTTATTTTCACAGAATTCAACATCTCTAGTTTCAATTATTATGTTTGATTCTAAGTTTAGAAGCCTATAGGCCTTGCTATGTTCTGCATATCCAACAAACATACTTTTCTTAGCTCTGAGTCCTAATTTGGTTCTTTTAGGATCTGGAACTCTATAATATGCTAAGCACCCCCACACTTTTAGATATGCTAAATTAGGTTTTCTTCCTGTCTATAATTCATATGGGCATTTGTTATTAACTCTAGAAACAATTCTGTTATGTAAATGGAAGGTTGTTAGGAGTGCTTCCCCCAACAGGTTTAAGGGTGCATTAGCTTTTAACAGCATGCAGTTTATCATTTCTATAAGTGTTCTATTTTTCCTTTCAGCCAGGGTCTTATCCTTATTGTCTCTAAACCGAGACTCTTCTTCAATACGAAGATGTTGTTGAATTTTCTCCAAGGTAAGTTCTTCAGCCTTGTACAGAAGTTTCTTCCTGTAATCCTTCCAAGAGGATGAAAGTTTGGCAATGATTGCTCCCACTTGGAAAGATTCAGGAAGGATGATGTTAATGGATCAAATTTTATTGACTATCATCTGTAGTTCATGAACTTGCTCTAGTATGGGTTTATGGTCATTCATGGTGAAGTCAAAGTATTCTGCAATAAGATACTTATTCGTACCTGCTTCTTGCACTTTGTATTTGAATTTCAAGGCCTTTCAAATTTCTTTTGGAGATGTAAGTTCCTTGTAGAAGTTGTAGAGCCAGTCTGATAAAGCATTCAGTATGTGTCATCAGCACAGAAGTGAGTCTTCTTCTCGTTTTGCTCTTTCCTTTTTTAGTTTCTCTGAGTATTTGTCAGTGGGTTCAGAAAGTGATTGCAGATTCAAGTCTAGGAGATAGTATAGCTTCGGTGTGGTCAGAAAAAAGATCATCTTGTCTTGCCATCGGCTGAAATTTGCTCCATCAAATTGGTATAGTCGAATAAGATCTCGGTTCATCATCTTGATTGAAGTCATGCTTGCTTCCGCCTCCATTGTAGAATAACGTTCTAAAAATTGTTGGGGAAGATGGGGTCACTGTAACTTAGGAGGAGAAGCTCTGAGGCACGTCTGAAGACACTATCTTTAGAATGTTATTTGCCCCCACTCAATTTTACTGAGTTTGCTGTTGGGTTACAAGCAAATTTGTTCCCAAGATACAATAGAGCCTTGGGCGAGAATCTGCAACTAGCAAAGTTGAAGAATCTCCAAAGAAACCTTCTGTGAGACTGTAGCAGACCGGACTGAGAGAGAGAGATAGTGAATTTCGAAATTGTATGTTTTGGAGTCTGATTCATGCTCCTTAAATATTTGTGAAGAGGTATGAGGAAAAGGTAGGTGCTGGTTTAGAGAAGGCACATTGAACAGTCCCAATTTCAAACATTGTGACTGTTTAAAAACTTGTTAACAGTTGGTGACTGTTAACTTTGAATTGTGCCTCTTGATCACACTCGATCGAATCGTGACCGTTGATCTCATTAATGGTGATTAACGGTCATCAATGCACCAAAACCAGAGCCGCCCATCGCGAGCCATGCGAAGTGCAAGCAAAGTGCGCCTCTAAACCGCCTCATTGCGCGACACACACACGCGCACACGCGTGCGCTGTATCGAATCCCCATACTCTCCTCTACTAATTCTAAGGAGTGTAAATCAGCTCTTATTGAAATACTGAAAATAAACCTTGTAATTATCCAATGTGGGACAAGTTCAAAACTGTGTTTTTTTTTTTTGTAAGAGAAAACTGATTTTTCAACCAAGTGTGCAGGTGCAATTTCTCATGTAATTGACCAATCAAACCCATTTGATTTAATCTCTTATGAGATTAAAATCCAACATGATCACGGATCACAACACCTAAACCTCCATATGAAGACAATAAAGCACCATCAAAGTTGATTTTGTATATAAGAGGTATAGGTTTCTGCCAAAAGTGGGAGACATCCAGCCTTGAGATGGTAGTATTAGAAATATCCCTATTAATCGACAAAGAGCATCGAATCTCCTCCACTTGGGACTGGGCCTTAAAGAGATTAAGTTTGTATATAACTTCGTACACGATTGTTTATTCTTGTTTTAACTTGATTTGAAGTTTTTATGCCCATCGTTTAGTGGTGACTGAATTGGAGTGATCAAAGTGAGGCCAACAAACAACAATCACCGGATAAAAGGAGTGACATCATTTGAGGTGGCGTGTTTGGTTTAAACAACAACTTTTGTATTTGGTGAGGGTGTTCATGGGTCGGGTTGGGTCGGTTTGAGTTTTTTTTTTTTTTCAATTGATCCAACCTAATTAATTTATTTATTGATTAAACCGAAACCAATTGATCCTCACATTGGAAAAGTGGTCAGGTTTTGTATATAACTCCATGCACATTTGTTTATTTTTATTTAACATGATTTGAAGTATTTATTCGTCATCGGACTCGGATAAATTTAAATTTTGACAAATGCTCAAGCCGAACCCACCCAAGTTGGCTACCATTAGGGGTAGGGGTGATCATTTCATCCCGGCCCATCCCAGGCCACACAAGCCTGGCTGGAAATTCTGGGCTTGTGCCTAGGTTTTGTATTCAGGCTTGGCCCAGGCCCGGGCTCACATCAGGCCCGCAAATTTTAGGGCCAGGCTTGTGCTTAATACTTCAAGCCTGACCTACATATATTTAAACTTATACATTTTGTGTATAATGCATATATGTATACATGCTATTTTACATTATATTATATATTTTATATATAAATATATAACATGACATGTATAATTTATATTATATAATGTATAAAATAAGTTTATATGTATGTTATGTCATTTAATATATAGATATGTAATGTTTTATATATGAGTGACATTGGTTCAGAATTAGGCCCGGCCTGACCCGGGCTTGTATAGACCTAGGCTAGGGCTTATGTTTCAGGCAGGAACCCTGGCTCGACCCGAGCCTATATAGACTTGGGTTAGGGCTTATGTTTCAAGCTCAGAACCCCGGGCCGGGCCTAAGCTATAGCCCTTATCATAAGTGCAAAGCCCGGCCCGACCCATAATCACCCCTAATTAGGGTTGCAACTTGGGTGGAGCCAGCCCGAGCCTGAACTGTCCCAACCTAGAATTTTACATGGGTTGGGCTTGGATTTTTGGTCTTTGGGCTGGGTTCAGGCCCAAGAAATTGGACTTTTTTATTTTTTGGGTCGGGATAGGGCCTAGCCCTTAGGTAGACCGAACTCGGCCCAAGCCTGACCCAATTATATACATTTATACATACATACATACATATATATGTGTGTGTATGTAAATGTGGCATACATATTATATACATACATATTTGTGTATATAACATTCGTATAGATATTTTACATGCATATTTACATAAACTTTGTTAGCTCGACAAAGGGAGTAGTTCTCAATAAGGTAATTGGTCTAAGTAGTTTGTAGGTCATCTGATCCAGTTTGAGAAAAGGCAGGGTCGTGGTAGAATTCGAATTTCAAAATTTGAAATGGAGCGCGCAAGATTGAAAATTTAAATTTGTCCACGCACAGTAGAGCCTTCACGACCATGGATTTGCTGGTAGCGCACCTCAACCATTGATCCTTTCTTCCTAGTGGACTATAAATATGGGGTCCCCACTGAGGTCCCAGTCGCACTGCTTTTGGCTTTTTCTTTTGGAGAGGAGGGTGACCGATTGACCGACATGTTTCTATTTGTTTGCCTTCCATAAACTTTGTTTGTTGCCAATGCCGTCTTTCCTGTCTTTTTCTCTAGTGAGTGGTCTTTCTTTTGTAAGCATGTCTATAGATCCATCCAAGAATTTTTTGTGGGTAAGGGGGAGGTCTTCACTGTGAAATGTGGAGGGTTCATAGGCTGAGACTTCGTCATCCGAACCAGAGGCCAAGGATGGGGGCCTGAGAAGAGGAATTTCTCTTCGGCCCTACCGAGCTACCTAGGAGCGAATAATCAAGTTGTATACCCTTTACCAAATCCCTAACGAGTTTAACTGCATCCAACCTGACCCTAACGATCTTCCTTGGAGTCATGGCCAAGATGAGGTCTGCGTCTTTGAGGAGGTGCTGATCGCCAGCCTTCGCTTTCCTCTGCATCCTTTCATTCCTGTTATACTCTCCTATTATGGTGTTTCTTTAGGTCAGCTTCATCCCAATGTTGTTTGCACCTTACTAGGTTTAATTTCTTTATGCCACCACCTCAAAATTTCCCTTAGATTTAGATATCTTTTATGGGCTGTGCATTATGAAGAAGGTCCTCCATGTGCTCTATTGCTTTTATCTTCCTATCCGTTAAGGTCGCAAGCTCTTAGAAGGCATTCCTTCGAAAATCAAAGATTGGAAGAACAAGTATTTCTTCCTCTCTTGTAGTTCTATCTAGGATATGGACACAATATGGTAGAAGGATTGTCGAAAATTCAACGTAGAGTTTGATGACGAGCTGAAAAGTCAAGTCCATAGCCTCGCATGCCAAGACTTTGATGTAGAAATTTTTTTGGCCGAGAATATGCTTATTTGGGTCGGCTTGAGCCATATAGGTGGGTCGGCCGACTTGTCTTTCTATACCTTGTTTCTGCTATTTAGTTCTTAGCTCGACTGAGAGAAGGGCTGATTGTTCGTCGATGGAGGGCACCTTGGCCAGTGCCGAAGTGAGGTCATCGTTGTTCGCTCCTATCGTCAGCCTCGAGGGAGGCGACGACCCTATGAGTACTGGCCAGGACTCTATGGGCCCTATTGCCTTTCAATCTAAGGTTGGCCAAGAGGGACGTGTTGCCAGCCCTTACACCTCCTATATAACCCACTTCGTCTCGAATGTTGACGTTTCTGTAATTGATCACATAAATGACCCGTATGCAGCCCTTCGGATGGGAAGGGGCATGCTGCTTTTGGAAGATGTGTGGTATTACTGTGGCTTGGACCCAACCGACGTTGGAGCTTAGATGATTTGCTATATACTTCAACTTTGTCTTTTAGCTTTAGGAGCTTCTGTCTTTTTGTGATGTAATTCTTGTATTGATCATACTTTTCTTCTTTTTCTAGGAAAACACCATGGAGTAGGTACTGTTGGATCAGGTCGTCTCAGGCCGAAGAGAGAGGGCTGAGCTACAGTCTAGTGTTGATGCACTATAGTCTCAGATGCAAGGCATCCAAGTCAGTGCCAAAGAGGACTATCAATGGTTTATTGAGCTGAGCGGAAGGATGCAACGCGAGTTGGACGAGGCCCAAGAGACCATTGCTGCATTGGAGCATCGACTGGAAGAGAGGCAAGCTAAGTATACTGAAGATATCCGCCGAGCAGAATTGGCAACCATCAATCGTTTCTGTGACTCCTCCAATTACGCCGAAGAAAAGGTGGAAAACGCAGTCCCTGCTATGAGGAGGGGACTTAAACTTTGTCGCCGCTATTTGTAGACACTTCATCCTAATTTTGACTATGGCACTTTCTCCATCAGCGACATGCCGAATGATCTCGCTGTGCAAGTCAATGGGGCGTCCTTAACTCCTGACAAGGATGAAGAAGTAGCTAGCTCACAAGAGGGTGAGGAGGGTGACGATGTTGATGATGAGCTGCAAGGTGGTGGAGAGGAGTAGGTCAGCCTTTATGCTTGTCGTTTCTTTCTGTTGTTTTGGGAGCTTATGTGCTCCTGTAAGTTGATATTCCTTGGGCCTACACGCCCATGTTACACATAATTTAGTACTGCTATTTTTTTAATGTACTTCGACCCTAGGACACTTAATGAAATTTACTTTGTTGCTATATCTAATGTCATTTTTGAATTGAGCTTTTATCCTTTTCTGACTTACTACCACATTCTTCAGCCGAGCTGCCAGTAGATCAACTTGGGTGCCTTAGTGCTAAAGGCGTTGGCGTCCCTTAGGTTTTCCTAGTCGAGCTACTAGGAGGTCGACCTGGGTGCCTTAATGCTAAAAGCGATTTGGCATCCCTTATACTTAGAAAATTTTTGCAAATCCGTGGTTGTAACTTGGAACTTTTTTCTTTTTAGAACTAGTATCTCCTTAGGTTGTCTACGTTTCATGCACAAGGTACCATCTTCCCCTCCAACATTTCGAGCTCGTATGCATTTTCACCTGTCATTTTGAATAGCTTGTAAGGGCCTTCCCAGTTTGGTCCTAGCTTTCCCACACTGGGCTCAGGCACCATAAACTTCTTGAGTACTAGGTCACCAACTCTGAATTAACATCTCTTGACTCGGGCGTTATAGTACCAAGCCACTCGTTGTTGGTATGATGCGGTCCGAATGTAGGTGAGGTCTCGAACTTCTTCTATTAAGTCGATGTTAGTCCATAGATTCTCCTCGTTAGTCTCTTCGTTGAACATCTCGAACCGTAAGGTCGGCACTTCAATCTCTGTTGGTATCACAACTTTAGTTTCTTACATCAAGTTGAAGGACATTTCACTTGTCGCCGTCTTGATGGTCATCCGGTAGGCCCATAACACACTGGGCAGCTCATCCACCCACAAACCTTTAGCTCGGGAAAGCCGAGCTTTGAGGCCATGGAGGATTGACCTATTTGTTACCTTGACTTGACCGTTAGCTTGAGGATGAGTGACCGAGGTAAAGTTTTGCTTTATCCCCCTTTCCGCGCACCAATTCTAAAGTTTGATATCCTCAAATTGCTTACCGTTGCCTGAGATCAATACCCTTGGTAGTTTGAATCTGCATACAATACTCCTCCAAAAGAAGTTTGGCATGTCCCAAGTTGTAATGGTTACTAGCGGCTCGGCTTCTACCCACTTTGTGAAATAGTCAACTGCTACCACTAAGAATCTTCTCTACCTGGTCACCGTGAAATAGTCGGCAGCCGGTTGGTGCAAGATGTTGGCATGTCGCTGACATTTATTGCACGTTCGCACTAGTTCGATTGTGTTGGCCTTCACCGTAGGCCAGCAGTACCCTTGTCGATAGGCTTTTTGCGCGAGTGCCTTGCCCCCCAAGTGTCATCTTGTGCAACACTTTGTCTACTTCAGCTCGGCGTAGGCAGCACAAGTAGGGGAGTGTGAATGATCTTATATATAGTTGCTCACCTATGAGCACATAGCGAGCTGCTTGTCATTCTATCCTCCATGTTGTGTTGTGTTCCTTCGGTAATATTCCATAGCGTAGATAATCAATGAGTGGATATATCCATTTCGGTTCTACTGTCATCACTGAGATGACCTCTTTTGCCGCCCTTTCTATTGTTGGGCGTGGTAGGTGTTCTATGTGTTAGACAGTTTTGTATGCCCTTAGCTTCAATCAAAATTGATGTACTTTATGAGTTTATTGTAAATGAATAAAAGTACATATTTGATTCATGTTCCCTTGGTATGTTTCTGTGTATTACCCTTAAACTGGACACTTATTGAGACTCGTGTTAGTTTTGAATGTTCACAGCCAGTGGGTCGGTCTGGGGAGACCTATCCTGACAAGGCTGACACTGTGGTGCCACCAAGTCGGTTGGGGTGGCTTGTCTCAGCTACCGGGGTGAGACCCTAGGCACATACAGTGTGGGATTAATTAAATCTTTGAACTGGACCAGATTTCTAGTATTGCCCTGGACCTTGGAGATTGATGGGCAAAACTGGAAAGTTACACCCGACCCCTAGACTCGATTATGATACTGCACTAGGTGTCGGATCGGGCTGTCTTTGATGTACGAATCAGTGAGATCCTTAGCGGGGGTCAAAACCTGGGTATGTTGGGACAATTCGAGAATTCATCTGAGTGGGTGATCATAGTGACAGGATCAGCCCCTTTGTCGGACAAAGGTAATGATCAGGGATGCACTCTCACTGTTGGAAACCAAGACTGCCGGCAGCCGATTTCAACCGTTGAAATTTGTTTTGCAAAATATATTTTATATGAGATATAAAAGTATATATATTATGGTTTCTAAAATGTTTGCAAAAGGTTTTAATTCCCGGGATCCATATAAGTGGAGAGTGCAACACTGTTCCTTGCAGCCGAGGGAGAGGTCCTCTCTTGTCGGGCAGTGTAAGATCATTATGGGCTGAGAGGTTAAGTGTAAGACCATTGAGGATAATACCTGATGGGCTAATCTTGCATCTGCCCACAATCCCTGGGTGTTACAAGGTGGCTTGGCCCAGGGACCACTTAGGGTAAGTGTTGGGCCCATAGAGCCCATTTGATGGGTTTCAGGGGGTGCACTGTCTTTAACAGTGTATTCAACCAGGCCTTATAACAAAGGCTGGGCCGAACCCATGTGGCTGATGTGTAGATCAATGCTTGGGTCCCACGCCATACAAGGAAGCCCAACTGGGCAGCAGTTAGGAAGGTTAAGTGAGCACATAAGCTTAATGGGCCTAAAGCCCATTTCGAACTGGGCTATTAATTTAGTTAATTAAAGGGGCGAATTCTGAGATGGATTAGCAGTTAGGATAGGGTCTTAATCCTATCCACTCAGAGAGTCCAGATCTGAATGTGATTCAGATCTAGAAACCTCCTAATAAGATTAGGATAAAGCTAATCTAATCTGCAGATAAGATAAGGGTTTATCCTTATCATTAGAAGAGAAGGCTGATCCAAACATGATTTGGATAAGCACCTCCTAATGGGATTAGGAGCTGATCTTTTCAAGTTAAAAAAAGGAAGGAGGAGGTAGCAGCCTTGAGAGAGACCAAGAAACACATCAGATCCTCTTTAGTGCTGAAATCAAGAAGAGAGAATTCTGCACCCTGCGAATACTCTCTTGCCGCCTCCCTGCTCTTGCCGCCCTGTTTGCCAGTTCAATCTCCAGCTGTGGGAGAAGTCAAGATTGGATCTTGACATCAGTTCTTTGAGAATGGACTGAAAAGGGAAGTTGTGCTCACGTTCCATCCTGTTGTTTCTTGTGAAGGACAGAGTTCTTGGGAAGAACACTGTTGATTCTGCTCCATCCTACACTGCGCCATCTTCAGTGGGAGCAGTCTTTGAATCCTTCCTTGGGTGTGAACACCTTCGTTGGGAGATATTACTTCTCCGTATCAGGTATTATTTTCTCCCATTCCTTTTGGTTCAGATCTGGTTCAGTTTAAGGTTCAAGATTGATCCTTGAAAATATGATTTTCTAAATAGCGAATGTGATTCCCAGCTGAAGGGAGAAAAAAATTTTTGAAATTCGCCCCTTATTCCGCAATCTTTGGGCGTCCATGTGATGGATCTCTCAACCCTTCACTATGTAGACCATCCTTCTCATCGAGTTGATTGCACTAGCCTACTTAGAATGTGCATTGGCTTCGATATTCTCTGATCTTAGGATCTGCTAGATGTCAAGAGTGGAAGTTGGGCAAGAGCTCTCCTACCTTGGCCAGGTAGGTTGACATGGCGGGCTCCCGAGCCTCATATTGTCCATTCACTTAGTTGATTGCTAGTTGCGAATCATTGCATACTACAAGATGTTTAGCCCCGACTTCCTTTGCTAGTGATAGACTGGCTATGAGTGCCTCATACTCGGCTTCATTGTTCAAAGGTTATGATAAGAACAGGAGAGCGTATTCCAACTTTACTTCACTAGGCCCGTAGAGTATCAACCCAACTCTACTTCCACAGTAGTTGGATGAGTTGTCCACATGGAGAATCCAGAGCTCCTCGTCCCAGGTTGGGTTTTCCCGAGTTAGGGTAGGTGTCACGCTCGTTGAGGCCTCCGAAGTGGTTGTTAGCTCAAAAAATTCAGGGGTCGACAAGCTGAAGGTGCATTCGATGATGAAATCCTCCAAGACCTATCCCTTGATCACTAGTCGTGGCTCATATCGAATATCATACTCCCTGAGTTCGATTGCCCACTCCATAAGTCTTCCTGAGACCTAAGGATTCTGAAGGATTTGGCTTAGAGATCGGTTGGTCAAGACTACGATGGTGTGAGCTTGAAAATAAGGTCTTAACTAGCGGGCTGCTAACACTAGGGCAAAGGCCAATTTTTCGATGTCCGGGTATTTGGTCTCAATGACATGCAAGACTTTACTCACATAGTAAACAGGTCGTTGAACCTTTTCTACTTCTCTAATAAGGATAGAGCTGACTACCTCATCACTCGTAGAGAGGTAGAGCTTGAGCTCATCCCCAATCTCAGGCTTTGTTAATAAATATGGCAAACTTAAATATTTTTCAGCTCGTCAAAGGCGATCTGACACTCTTTGGTGCACTCAAAATCCTGGTTCTTTTTTATTTCTTTGAAAAATGGTAAACACTGCCCAACCGACTTAGACATAAATTGGTTCAAGGCAGCTATTCGGCTAGTTGGTTTTAGTACTTCTTTAACCGGTCTAGGGGAACACATATCTAGTATTGCTTGGATTTTTTCTAGGTTGGCCTCGATGCCATGTTGGCTAACTATGTATCCAAGGAACGTGCCTGATGTTACACCGAAGACACATTGTTCGGGATAAGTTTCATGTTGTATTTTCTTAAAACATTGAAAACACATTCCATGTTGGCAATGAAGGAGTTTGAGAACTTAGTTTTAACAACCATGTCATCCACATAACATTCTATTTTATTTCCAATCAAGTTTAAGAAAACATGGTTTACAAGTCACTAGAAGGTCACTCCAGTGTTTTTAAGGCCAAAGGGCATGACTTTGTAACAGTAAAAGCTCATCTCGATTATGAAAGTGGTTTCTTCTTCATCAGTAGTATGCATCCATGAAACTCAACATCTCGAACCTTGAGGTCGCATCTACCATGTGGTCGATTCGTGAGAGAGGGAAGCTATATTTTGGGCAGGTTAGGTTTAGGTCGGTATAGTTGATGCACATGCACCACTTGCCATAGCCCTCTTTACGAGTATTGGGTTTGCAATCCAACTCGGGTACTAGACTTCTCTAATGATGTCCGTTGTGAATAGCTTCCCTACCTCCTCATTCACTACTTTCCATCTTTCTGGGGCGAGGTTCATTTTCCTTTGCCAGACTAGTCTGATTGAGGGGTCAACATTCAATTAATGAGTTATTATCTTAGGGTCTATGTCGGGCATTTCTACTACTGACCAAGTAAAACATCTAAGTTATTAAGTAAGAAGATTACCAAGTTGGAGCACACCGGTTCAGTTAGGCGAGGCCTTATCTATATTGTCTTCTCTGGCTTGGTCTTTGAGACTTGTACTAGGATGATATCTTCCATGGGCTGAGCTTGCTCGTCTATGTTCTCAGGTGGCAGCTCCAAGTCAATGTTGATAGCAATCATGCCTTTTGTCTTCAGGACTGCTACATAACATTTGTGAGACTCTAGTTGGTTGCCTTGCATAACTCCAATACCTCTAGCAGTGGGGAACTTTATAGCTAAATGGTAGGTTGATACTACCGCCCGAAGGGCATGTAGGATAGGTCAGCCTAGGATGGTGTTGTACGGGGAGGGAGTGGCAACCACAAGGAAATCATGATCAAGTCGAACTAAGTTGGGGGGTGAAACCACCACAACTTGAACCCTCACTTGGCCAAGGGGCTAGACTACTTCTCCACTAAAGTTGACCAGGGGTACATCGGCTGGTTGTAGATCTTTTTCACTGAGCTCCATGTGCTCGAACGCCTCCTGGAAAATAATGTCAGTCAAGCTCCCTGAGTCGACTAGGATTCTTTTCACTTTGAAGTCATTGATCGTTAATCTTACCACTAAAGCGATGTCGTGTGGGTACTATATTCCATGTGTATCATCTTCAATGAAGTATATTACTTCTTCTTTGTGGGACGCTTTGGCAGATTATCATTGTCGTGCTCTAAATTTTGGACTGAAGTTTTCCCGGCCAAGGTGGTACAACCTGCTACTATTGACCCTTTGGTGATCATGTTGATGACCCCCAGATGGGATGCTCTTGCTACTATTCTCGAGGACCTAGATCTCTTTCTTGCTCCCTGCTCATTTGAGGTGCCTCCCTGCATCGCTAGGCAGGTCAGCCCTCTTCTTCTCTCTTCACGAACTATCTAAGGTACCACGGCGGATTATTTCCTTGATCTTTTTCTTAAGGTTCCTGTTAGCTAGGTCGCCCTTCATCCTGAGTAGCCACCTTACATATTATGCCAATTTTATTTGCATTAATATTTCACCCCTTTTAGCATCCAAGGTGGTATATGTTTTATTATATAAAGGAGGAGTTCTGGATTGTTGGCCTGAACCAAAATTCCAATGGGGAGACTTGCTCTTCCTTCTTGGCAATTTACTTCGTTGGCTTCTCAATGACCGACTTCTCTTTGGTGACTTGCTTCTTCGCTTTGACTTACTGCTTCTTGCTTTTTCTTCTGCTCATTTTCTTTTTCTAGACAACTTTGACCACGACCCCAAGGCTTCTTCTGCTTTTATAAATTTATTTGCTTCTACGAGGAATTTTTTCATAATAGCCAGAGGGTTCAATTCCATTTCCTAGTGTAGGTTGAGGTGACGTATGCCGTTCTTGGCCACGGTGAGTTGTACCATTGGGTCTAAGTCTAGGATTTGTAGGTGTTCCATGTTGAACCTTTTAATTCCCGGAGCATCTCATTAGGTTGTTGCACAACATTTAATAAGCAGGTCATAGATTTTGAATGTCTTTTACTAGTTGCAAAATGGGTGATAAACAGGTTGGCGAGTTGGTTCCAAATTTTTAAGGAGCCAGGAGCCAACCCTGAGTACCAAATCCGAGCTGAGTCTTGGAGAGTTGAAGGGAAGGCGATGCACATACTTGCATCATTGGCTCTGTGAAGTAGCACCAGTGCTTGAAAATTGTTGGCATGGTCGGCAAGGTCTGTTGAGCCATTGTAGATTTCAAAGTTGAGCGCCCAGAAATCCTCCGCACTTGGAACTATGAGTATTTCAAGGGCTAGCGATGAGGTCTGAGACACAAGCTAGCCTGAAGAGGTCTCTACCTGGCTGGCCATATTGCTATCTTCCTTTCTGTCCATCCCACTCATAGATGGAGAGAGCTGACTTTTCTTTGAGGCACAATGAGATCCCCTGCGGCGCCTCCTTTTGGGACCTTTTAAGGAGCTAGCTGTTGCGGTTCCAATGGGAGCGGTAACTCAGCTCTCCACTGGAAGCTAGTTCTGGTTTTGATTAGGGACTATATTCTTTGTAGAGTACTGATTGAGGTTTTGGTCAGGAGCTCGGTTGGGGACTTGACTAGGAACCCGAACAGGGGCCGGATTACGGTTCAGCCTGACATTCTGTCGCTGTTGTAACCGGGGCTGTTGTACTTGTTGGTTCTAAACTTGTCGACGAGTTTGCTGCAGCTGTTGCCCCCCCCCCCCCCCTTATGGTGGCAAACTTGTTCTCCCAGGATCTCATCTAGTTGTTCATACCCCGTATGCATTGCACCAAGTCGTAGAACTAGTGTGCATCGGCCCCAATGGGAGCCACTATGGGCTCAACCACGGGGGGAGGCGCGTTCAAATGAGTTGGCATGACGCTCAGGTTTACAACAGGTAGAATGCCTGGTGGAGTTAGAGGAACTTCTATCTGTCCAATGGTCACTGAGGGTACTTCCGGGATCATCCCAAGCTGTTTGTAGCCCTCAACAACTTGGTTTTTGTTGTGATTGGAGGGTTGGTTGATTGAGGATGCCATGTGTATTAATGTGAAATATTAAAAAGGGTGAGAACTTAGCTTTTAGTAGTGTTTTCCCACAGACGGCGCCAATTGATGTAGCGCAGTCTGGTTGCTCTTATGTGTTTGATGACTTGGATGCTGATTCAAATGCTTTCCTTGTTAGTGTCGAGCAGTGCTAGGCCAATCTAAGAGTGACCGAGTTGTTCTGATCTACAAGAGTAGGATTAGAGTGCCCGGGTTGTTTTTACTTAGGGTGGGCACTTTGATGCTTAAGTTAGCAAATTGTCTTGAGAGTTCTTAGAAGATAGGAGAATTTGAGAGCTTAATTGCACGTACCTTCACAGGTAAGAATGTGTGCTTTATATAGATGTAAGTGACCTAAGTCCTCTTGCAACGGGTCTCACGTTCTCATAGAGCCATTTCTATTCACTCGGGAGAGTAATGGCATCAGTAACATAATCCGCACGGGGGCTATGGTCCGTCTGATTAACTCTGATGTGTGCGATGTGGTAGGTCGGCCTAGCAGTCAATTCATTAGAACTCTAGAGATCTCGGGCTGGTAACGGATCTATGAGACAAGTTAGTAGGCTTGCCTTACAGGTCACCATAGGTTCTTCTTGCAACTCGGCCGGTCTCTGAGGTAGGTTGCCATATGCTGGGAGATCTATTGACCAGGCTTGGCCGAGATAGTTGAGGTCGACTTGGCGAGATGATTTGTTTACTCAGTGCCGAGGTATCACTTGAAAGCCACGTGTTGTAATGTAATTCGGAGGACCAAATTACCCCTCATCAATTACCATTTTTTTTTTATTTTGTTAGATTAGTTATAAGTTTTTCCCATATCATGATTTTGCTAAATCCTAGTCTAACCCTAAAATTTGACAACTTTTTTCAAGGTTTAACTAAGCACCCTTGGTACGATTCAATCTTGATAGTATGTATAGAAAATCTAATTCATGTTCCAAAACCATTAGAAAACAAAAGAACAATCTTCTAATCTTTCTATTACATTTTCTTTATTTTCCCCGGCCCAGTTGTTACTTGTTAGTACTTAGTAGCATATATAGTCTATGTTTTCTAATTTTAAACCATTAGAGAACATATGAACAATCTCCTTTTGTATTATATTATTTATTATGGGTTCTTAAAAAGTGTGTTTTAGTAAGTAATTTAAAGTTGGAATTTTGTTTTAGCAAATTTTAATTTATCCATACACCAACTTATCAACTGATATTGTGACTCAGTTGCTAGGTTTTTTGGCTAGTTGTAGCGGAGACTTGGGATCAAAATGCACTGCCTATAAGGGATCACACTGGATTGATCGGGCATGAGGGAACACTAAATTCATCCAACAAGAGGGAAACTAGCTTTTGCGCATCTCCTTCTCACAAAATAGGTTATAGCCAATTATACCCTCATAATAGCAAGAGCATTGATCATTTTCAGGAGATGAGTCCGGATCACCTGCCAATAAAATACATTCCAACATCTTCCCAACATGATCCAACAGCGTACATCCCAGGAGATATCTACAAACATTGATAGCCCATTCCAAGAGGAAATTGCTATTGCAATTTCAAATTATCAAATCCTACACCAAAGGTGGTTAAACTTGATGCACCATTAACATTAATATTCAGGTATGAATCTCAAGGAGGTAATAACAATCTAATAGACCAGTAGCGAGAGTGGCATATTGCATAGAATTTGATTTGATGCATACAGCGCTGCCATTAAGACCACAAAATTAGGATTAAACTCAGTACCCTTCATGGACTTCTTACAATAACGTGCCTTCCATTCCAAGGATGCCACATGATAAGAATACACTTCCAAAATAAATCCCATATACACTAAGGGGGCATTTTACAACGTGAATTGATTTTCTTGTTGCAGGTTCCAAAAATAAATCAAAATCATTTTGTGTGAAAACAAGTTGTTTAAACAAAAACACAAAAAAACATGTTTTTGGTTGTATGTGTCTTTTTGGTTTTTAAAATTGTTGATGCTTGGGATGGCTGAGGACAATAAATTAATTTCGTCCCTAAACTCCGAAGGCTAGATGAAGGCTTTGAGGGTTTGGGGAGCTTGTTGTCAAGGCCGAGGTACGTAGGCCGAGGCGGAGAGGGCTCCGAATACTGTAGAACCCAAGGGCAGGTGGCCAAGATACTACAAGACGGAATACGTCAGAGGCCCCGGGTGAGAATCCGAGGCAGAGTCTCCGACGATCAAGTTAGTATGGGGAACGAAGAGGGGAATTAGAATATAGCTTTTGAGACTAGTTCCAAGTCAAGATGCAGATTGTATTCAATCCCCCTTTACTTGGAGGGAGGACACCCCTATTTATACTTGAGCTACTTGGAGGTAGGTGGAGATGAACACCTGAGGTGGGAGCCATACAAAGGCAGTTAGTGAGCTCTGCGGGGACGTGTGGGTGCTCCACAATTGGCTCCATACGAGAGGAGTAAGTAGCTTCTGTTGTAGCAGATCTTGTCCCCAGATCTGGTGCTCGTGGGCTGGGCCTTCCAGCCTCGAATGGGCTGGGTTGGGTCACCCCACATCACTTGCCTTCCACTCTTGAGGCCGAGGAGAAAAATTCGGCTTCGGCTGATGGGAGTAGTAGTAGTGAACGCAAATGGGCCTGACAGCCGAGGTGTACCCTCTCTGCCTGGTTCGTCTTTGTAAGTTGGGCCGAGGCTGCGAGTGGTCTACAACACTGCTACTTTGGACAAGTGACCCAGGGGCGTACTCAATGTAGACGCTCTGGTGCCGCCTTTTGGGCTGAGGCCCTGTGAAGCCGAGGGTCTGCGAGACCAAAGGCTGTTTAAGCTGAGAGCCTATGATGCCCAAGGGTTTGTGCATGGGATGACTTTTTGGTCGGACCGGTGCGCGCATTCACGCGGCCGGGTTGCATAAGCTAGTGGTTCACAGTGGGTGGACACGTCGATTCACCCGGAGTGTCATTTCGCCTTCCGAGGATGGGCGTTTGGGGGTGCGGTGTGGCTGGATCGCAGGTGTGGAGGCGTTTTGCATCCGTTGGATCAGGGACGATCTGTGCCATCGCTAGCACGTCATTTCTCCTTCCGAGGGTGAGCGTTACACGACGCACAATGATTGGGCTGTGGAGGTGGTGGCTTCTCATCCTCTGGATCTCGAGAAATCTGGGCCATTCGTTCCTCTTTAAATAGGTGCTTTGACAACAAACTTCTTGTGATTTTGCCTCCAAGTGCTTTCATCTTCTAATGAACTCAGCTCCCAGATTCTCTAGTCTTCAACACTCTGCCTTCACTTCTTTTCCTTCCACTCCCCTTTTTAGGTAATCTCCAACGATGTTTTTCACAGATTCTGTACCTGAGTGCTATGAACTTCCGAATGTATCAGAGGGGAGCTCCATTCGAATCCCTTCTCCCCTTTCCCCTTTAAGCCCTTCTGTTTCCATTCCCCTTCGGTGTGAAGTGGAGGTGATCTGGGAGAGGGTAACCTCCAGGGGAGCCGAAGGCATCCGCCAAGGCAATGACCCTCATTGTGAGAGAACCGCATCTGTGACACCGAGGGAGGCTGAGGGGGAGCAAGACCTAGACCTCATCCCTGGGATGAGGGTTGAGAGTGTTGCCAGGGTAGTGGCCGAGGCTGATCCTTCTCACCTAGAGTTTGAAGGTTCTCTGGAGTGGAATTAGGTTAAGGCCCTGACGAGGCAATACTTCATCCCTTCGTCCTATGGAATGAGGGTGCCCAAGGCGTGTGATTGGCCGTGGACTCCCAAGGAGGGGGAGATTTGCATTTATCAACACTTCCTCCAATTCGGTATTGGGTCCCCCTTCATCCGTTGATTTTTGACCTGCTAAGGGTGTATGGGATTACCCTTAGCCAACTGGCGCCCAATGCAATAGGAACCATTGTGGCGATGCTGGTGGAATCTTGGCTACAAGGGGTGGAGTTGACACTGAAGCTCTTCCGAGCGATCTTCATGCTAAGGAAGCACTCTTCTGAAGTTGGTGTCTTCTACTTCCATCCCCACAAGTCCAAGCTCATAGATAACCCCTCTTTTGTGCACAACTAGAAGCGTAAATATTTCTTTTTGTCTTGTCCTGAGGACTTGTCCTTCAAGTCGGGGTGGAGAGAGGCCAGCTTTTCTGTGGAGAAAAGTGTCCCCTTGCTTACAAGTGAGGAAAGTGATGATCTCACGTGACTACTCGACCTGGGGAGAGCCCAAGCCCAACCCTTGGTGGAGGAGGAAATCCCATTGGTTTTTGTGGGACTCAGCCCTACCCCCCTCGGTAGGATAGGCCACGCAACTTCTTTCCACATTGTCCTCGCCTTCATCTTTGTGTATTGGTACTAACTATTGTTTTGCTTATAGAAGTGCCAATGGATGCTTAGAAGGCCATATTGGACCATGCTCGCGTGATACAGAAGGAGCAAGTGAAGGCTGGCGGACAGACACCTCAGAGGCCCACTAGAGGCACGCTAGCCCAGAAGGAGAAGGCATCAGCCCCAGCAAAGGGGGGTTCTTCCCGCCATGTCCCTACCAAGGGGACGAGAGCACAGGTCCCTGCCAAAGGGATTTCTTCAACATCTCCCCCGAAGGCGTTGGTAAGTGGGACTCTCCTGGGATGGGACCACTTCCAAATGCTGGGGATGGCCCTGAATAGGTTGTACGAGGAGGGGTTGTAGAGCCTGGCCGAGCTAACAGCTTGCTCCCCTTTCCTTTCCTTCTTTTCTTCGTTTTTCTACTATGTGCTAACTGTTTTCTTGTTGCAGGTCTGTCTTCACTTTGTTGTGTTAGGGGATTGGCTGAAATTGACCCTAGCCAACATGGACAAGCTGGAGATTGAGAAAGACAAGCTTCAACAATCTGCCATCACCGCTGTGGAGATGTGCCGTGAGTTCTAGCGATACTTCAGTGATGAACAAAAGCTTTGCATGGAAGCTGAGGAGAAGCTGAAGAAGATGCAAGATCTCCTTTCTTGAGAGCAGATGGAGAGGGCTCATACAGAGAGCCTCATTTCTGAGGCTGAACGACGTCTCCAGCAAGCCATGGTAGACATTGCTGAGGCAGAAAAGAGGGCCGAGGAGGCAGCTAAGAAGGTTGTTGAAGCTGAATAGAAGGTAGCCGAGGCTGAGAAGAGGGCCCAAGAGGCAGGGAAATGAGCTGATGAGTTGGCTGATCTCGCTTCTGGGGCTTACTTGGACAAGATTGAGGACACCAAGAAGGTACTTGCGGCGGTGCTTCCAGATTTTGATGCTGAATCTTTGAAGGTGATCCCCGATTCTCCTAAAGAGGCTGCTGATTCTGCACTTCTTCCTCTAGCTAGTGGCGAGGCTTAGGCCATGCTTGTTTTTTGAAACAATTTTGTGAAGCCAAAGGAATTTTTGTGCATAATGAGAATCAACTGCATTTTTTGGTTTTTTGCTTCAACTATTGCACTTGTTTTTTGCTGTGTTGTTTTTCCTTGTATTTTTTGCACCATTTTTTCACTTACGCTTTTGTTGCCGAAGGGTCCTTGCCCCTCAAAAAGAAAAAAAAAAAACACAACATGAGACAAGTGTAGTTCTCTTCGGTTTACTTTGTGCGTTAGAAGCATGGCAAAGGGGTGGCTGAGGTAAAACCTCCGCGGTTAGGTCGGGGCTTGCCTGGCCTAACGCCCTTTTAAGTGTTCACTTAGGAAAGGCCGAAGAGGCCTGTAATGGAGGGAGGCCGAAGCAAAGCGCGGAGCTCGCCTGGCTCTCTCCCCTTACTTATACTTGGGTAAATAGCAAGATGACCTGTTGACATGAGAGTGGGGGCCGAGGCTGAGTTGAGGCTTGCTTGCTTCCCATTCTTCTAAGTGTTGACTTCGGCGAGGCCGAAAAGGCCTACCGTATTGGGGGTGACCGAGATAGAGTTGAGGCCCATCTGGCTCCGTAGGGCTTAGGTAGAGCTGAGGCTTGCCTGGCTCTCATATCCCTATGCATTAGCTTCGGCGAGGCTGAGGTGGGCTGCCCTATTGGGGGGGTGGCCAAGACAGAGCTGAGGCTCGTCTGGCTCCATGGGGCCTAGGTAGAGCTGAAGCTCACCTGGCTCCCGTATCCTTGCATACTTGTTTCGACGAGGTCGAGCGCAGTGCTCCGAGGAGGCTGACTTCCTTTGCTAGTAGCACTAAGTGTGAAAGTTTAGGAGGCTAGCCGCCACCGAGGTGGGGTACTGAGGCACATGGGACCCTCGGTCATCCTGGTGTATCCTGACACATTAAGTCATAGCTAAGGTTCTCGCTACTTATTCATTAAGTCTTGGCGTTGGTCTAGCGAGGGGGTATAGCCCTCGGAGGAGGCTGTGCACCCCTGCCAGTCGTGGAGTTAGAGTTATAAGTACTTAGAAAGTACACACACTAAGCATTGAGCCAAAGGGGTACTTTTTGTTTCATTCATTCCACAATTTCAAAAAGAAGTTACAATCATTTATAGTACATCCGGAGGTTCTTCGAATTCCATGTTCGAGGTATAGGTCTTCCATCTAGGTGTTCCAGGTGAAAAGTGCTGGGGCTGATCACTTGCTTGATTCTATAGGGGCCTTTCAAATTGGGGCCCAACTTCCCTACTCCGGGTTCAAGGACCATGAATTTTCTGAGGACAAGGTCTCCCTCTTGATAGTGTCTTTATTTTAACTTGTAGTTGTAATAACGGACCACTCGCTGCTGGTAAGTGGCTACCCTTATTTGTGCTTGCTCTCGGGCTTCTTCCAACAAATCTAAGTTTTCTCTGAGGGCTTCATCATTCTCGGCTTCATTATGCGCTTCAATTCAGAGTGTTGGCTAGCTGATCTCTGCTGGGATTACTGTCGTAAGTTAAGCTGAAGGGTTTTTTTCCCGTGGCTATCCGAGGCATAGTTCGGTAAGCCTGGAGTACACTGTTCAGTTCATCAACCCATATGCCTTTTGCTCGGTCCAATATGGTCTTCAATCCAACCAGTATTATCTTGTTGGTGACCTTGGCTAGTTAGTCAGCCCATAGCCTACCAAGGTGTACTATTGCTTGATGTTGAGGGAGGCACACCACTCCCAGAACTTGGCGTCATCAAATTGCTTCCTGTTGTTGGTGACCAGCATGTAGGGTAGGTCAAAGCGGCAAATGATGTTTTTTCAAAAGAAATTTTGGATGGCTTGCGTTGTGATGGCATCCAAGGGCTCGGCTTCCACCCACTTGGTGAAGTAGTCTACTACAACAACGAGGTACTTCTTGCCCTTCATGGTCGGAGGAAAAGGGCCAAGGAGGTTCATGCCCCATTTGACAAAGAGCCATGGACTATTGAGGTCTGAAAGAGAGGTGGCCAGCCTGTGGCATAAGTTGGCGTGCCTCTGGCATGGATCACACTTTTGCACCAATCTAGTTGTGTCCTTGTGGAGGGTAGGCCAAATGTAGCCCCACCTTAGGGCTTTTTGGGTTAGGGCTCTTTGGCAGAGGTGGTTAATGCAGATGCCTTCATGAATTTCTTGTAGAACATAGTTTCCCTCCTTTAGACAAAGGCATCGAAGGTGAGGCAAGGTGAAAGATCTTCAGTATAGTTTTCCCTCCAACAAGGTATAGTGGGTTGCCTGTTCTCTGAGTCGTTTCGCCTCATTTCTGTTTTGGGGCAACCGTCCAATTGATAGGAAGTTGACGATGTGATCCATCTATAAAGGTTCAACCTCTATGGGGAGTACTTAGACTTGTTCAATGGAGGGCCAAAGTAGCTTCTCGATGTGTACGGTCCAGTTGGGGGATCCGCTCGAGGTACTTTCCAACTTGGAGAGAGCGTTGGCTCGTGCATTCTCGCCTTGCAGGACCCGTTGTAGGGAGAATCATTGGAAGTGGTAGGCTAGATCTCGAACTTTGGCGAGGTACTTGGACATACTTTGTTCCCTGGCCTTGTACTTGTCACTCACATGATTCACCACCAGTTGAGAGTCACTGAAGGCTTTGACATATGAGGAGCCGAGGTCTCTAGCAAGCTGCAGACCAGCGAGGAAGGCCTCATACTCGGCTTTGTTATTTGATGTTGGGAAGTCAAACCTTAGTGCATACTCCAAGACAACATCATCTAGGGTGAGAAGGATGAGGACCACTCTGCTTCCTTTAGCATTGGAGGAACCGTCGACAAAGAGCTTCCATCGAGGTTGAGCCTTGTCGTCCACATTATCCCCCTCAACATTTTCTAGGCGCTGGCGAAGGGCTCGACCGAAGATGCATTCTACTATGAAATCTGCCAGGCTTGTGCTTTGATCGTGGGCCTCAGCTGGCACTAGATGTCAAACTCAGACAACTCGATGGCCCACTTCGTCAAGTGCCTCGAGGTCTCAGGCTTGGCAAGGACATCCTTGAGGGGCTAGTTTGTCAGGACCACTACAATGTAGGCCTAGAAATATGGATGGAGTTTCCTTGCCGAAATCACGAGGGTAAAAGCCAACTTTCTATCTCAGGGTACCTGGTCTCGACGTTGTAGAGGACCTTGCTTGCATAGTACACTGGCTTCTTCATGCCATCTTCCTTGATGAGGATTGAACTAACTGCTTTATCCCAGGCCGAGAGGTACAAGTACAGGCTTTCCCCTTCGGCCGGCCGACTGAGGAGGGGAGGTGAAGTGAGGTACGCCTTGAGCTTGTCAAAGGCGCGTTGGCACTTCTCCATCCATTGAAACTCTTTTAGCTTCTTGATGGCATGGAAGAAAGGTAGGCAGCGGTCGACTGACTTTGACATGAAGCGATTGAGGGCTGCTATTTGACAGATGAGTTTTTGGGTCTCCTTCACTGTCCATGGGGTGCCTTGTCTAGTATGGCCTGTATCTCCTCAAGATTAGCCTCAATGCCTCTCTAAATGATGACGAAACCTAAGAACTTGCCTGATGTGATGCCGAAGGCACACTTGTTGGGGTTAAGCTTCATCTTATAATTCTGCAAGGTGTCGAAGGTCTCGGCTAGATCCGAAATGTGGATCTCAGCTTTCAGGTTCTTCACTACCATGTCATCCACATAGGTTCTTCACTACTTTGTTGACAAGGCGCTGATAGGTGTTCCCAACATTCTTGAGGTTGAAGGGCATCACACAGTAGCAATATGTGTCGTGTTTGGTAATGAACGAGGTCTTTTCTTCATCATCCGGGTGCATCTTTATCTGATTGTATCCGGAGAAGGCATCCATGAAACTATGTAGCTCGTACCTTGTAGTAGCATTAATGAGGTGGTCTATCATCGACAAAGAAAAACTGTCCTTGGGGTAGACTCGGTTAAGGTCTATGAAATCAATACAGATCCACCATTTTCCATTATCTTTCTTTACCATAACCACGTTTGACAACCAGTTAGGGTAGTGTACCTCTCGGATGAAGTCGGCATCGAGTAACATTTCAACTTCCTCCTCTATGGCCTAACAACACTCTAGTGCAAAGTTCCTCTTCTTTTACGAACTAGCCTAGAGCTCTTTTCCACACTCAGCCTGTGTGTAATGGTCGAGGGGTCAATTCCGGGCATGTCAGCAACGGACCAAACAAAGAAGTTGGCATTAAGTCTAAGGAAACTTACCAATTCGAATAGGCTCTCGGGGGGAAGGTTAGACCCGACAGGGACTATTTTGTTGGGCTCATCCTCATCTAAGGGGACCAAGACGAGGTCCTCGGTCGGCTGGCCAAAGCTCGCTGGCTCCTTCCTGAGGTCAAGCCCTTCTAGTGGCAGAGCTTCTTTATTCTTGCCCTTCAATGCTGCTACATAACACTGATGGGCGGCGTGCTGGTCCCCATGAACAACTCCGACGCCATGCTCGGTGGGGAACTTCAAGGTGAGGTGGTAGGAGGAGATGGCTGCCCGGAGTGTGTGAAGAGTTGGTCTCCCCATGATGGTGTTGTAGGGTGAGTTGATCTTCACAACCAGGAACTCTATCATCCTTGTCACTTGCTGGGGCTTCACTTCTATTGTGACTGGTAGGGAGATCTTGCCCTTTGGTTTGACGATGCTGCTGGAGAAGCCGACTAGTGGGGCATCTACTGATTGGAGGCACTTCGGAGCTATCTTCATCTTTTCAAAAGCTTGGTAGAAAAGGATGTTGGCTGAGGAGCCACTGTCAACAAGCATCCTTTTAACTACAAAGTTGGCAATGATGGTCGAGACCACCAATGCGTTGTCATGGGGGACTACTACCCCCTTTAGGTCCTCATCCGTGAAGGAGAGTGGTTCTTGCTTCTGTTTCTTAGGGGCTGACCCCTAGATGTTCAGCTGCCTAGCGTAGGCTTTGCGAGTTGAGGCCAATGCTCCACCCGAGGTCGTGCCTCCCACTATGACATCGATGATGCTTGCTGCTTGTTGGTGTTGCTGCTGAGAGGATAAGGCACTGGCCTTGCCTCCAACGTACTACTTGAGGTGGCCCCGACGAATAAGTGACTCTATCTCATTTTTGAGATCATAACAGTCCTTGGTGTCATGGTTGGTATCTCGGTAGAACTTCTAGTATTTTTTAGGGTTCCCCCTACGGGGGTTCTTCTTCAACTTTTCAGGCCACTTCATAAATTTTTCTTGCCCGATCTACATCTGAATCTGTGTGTGGGTGGAGTTGAGTGACATGTACTAGTTGTAAGCCAAGGCCAAATCCAATGGCTTCTTGTTGCTGTTGCTCCAGCCTTGGTCTCCGTTCTTCCTCTTCTTCTTGAGGGCTCCACCTCGGTGCTCTATGCCTCTCTCATGGGCATCCGTAGTTGAAGCCTCTTCAACAGCAATGTATTTCTGGGCCCTTTCTAGGAACTCTAGCTTCGTCTTTGGCTGGCTTTTGGTAACAAAGCATTTGAGAGCCGAGCCGAGGAGGAGTCCACTGATGGTGACATGCATGGAGATCAGGGGGTTGAGGTCATGGACCTCGAGTTCTTTTTTGAAGCAGTCAATGTATGACCATAAACTCTCTCTTCGCTTCTACTTGACAGTCATCAGCGAGACAATGCTTTTCTGGGGGTGCCAGATGCTGATGAAGCAGGCGAGGAACATGCTGGAAAACTGCTCCCATGAGGTGATGGATCGAGGAAGGAGGCTAGAAAACCACCACCGAGTAGTTCCTTTGAAGGTCGCCTGGAAAGTCCGGCAATTCAAGGCGTCGGAGTATCCGTACAGGATCATGAGTGCCCTGAAGGTCTCCAGGTGGTCGTCTGGGTTTGTATTCCTATCATACATCTCCAAGGCAGGAGCCTTGATGTTTGGGGGCAGAGGCTCGGTGATGATATCAGGAGAGAAGGCATCCATTCTCCCTAGGCAGTTGCTTTGTCCGCCCGAGGTGTCAGTTCGACCTTCCTTAACCTGTCGGAGCTTGGCTCAGAGTTCAGCTAACATGGGGTTGGGCATGGCCTGCGCGCCATCCTGGTCTTCATGAACAGGGTGGTGCTTGGCACAGACTCTGGAGTGCTTAGAGTTGAGACTGCGTGCTTCGCGCTTAGTGCGGCAGCCGTTCAAGACGTCCTGGAGGTCCAAGACGTGAGGGGAAGATGCCTGATGCCGGCCCTCAGACCTGGAATGGGTGCTGGGGCGATTGTGATGTCCACTTTCATCCCTCGGATTGGCCCTTCAACGTCAGTGATGCTGCTCAGAGGGCTGACAGTTATCCCCTGATTGTTCTGGCTCCTCCTTACTTCGGCTTGGAGGTCTGGTGGTTTAGGAGAGCGGGTCGACTGGACGACTGCTACTAGACTCTAAGGGCTCAACCCACTGCATGTGACTAAGGTTGGGGGCTGATTGGCTAGTGGACCCTTGCCGGCCTGCCTATGCCAACTCCCCGGTGGGGTGGCCACCCTCGGGGTGGCCTCCTGCTTGCGGGTAGTTCTACTCGACTCGCTGTGTCAAGTATTCCAAGTGGTCGAGCAGTCTAGAACTATTCATTGGTGACAAGATTTTGTATATTTCTTGTTCTTCGTACCATGCTGGTTGGAGCTTGGGGACTTGTTAGCTTGTTAAAGTTCTTCTAGGGAATATCCTAGCAATAGTTCCCACAGACAGCGCCAATTGTTGATGCTCGGGATGGTCGAGGACAACAAAGTAATTTTGCCCCTAGACTTCGAAGGTTAGTTGAAGGCTTCGAGGGTTCGGGGAGATTGTTGCCAAGGCTGAGGCAGAGAGGGCTTCGAATACTGTACAAGCCGAGGGCAGGTGGCCGAGATACTACAAGACAGAAAACGTTAGAGGCCCCCGGGTGAGAACCCAAGGTAGAGTCTTTGATGGTCAAGTTAGTACAAGGTACAAAGAGGGGAATTAGAATATAGCTTTTGAGATCAGTTCCAAGTCCAGATGCAGATTGTAGAACGCTCTCTAACATCCAACCATTCCGATTAATATGCAAGCACCATTCTTGAGCTCCCCCTACAATCAAGCAATATATATATATATATATATATATATATATATATATTGCAATTCCCCAACATGAACCACCATTAGTAATTAAGATACTTCGATTATTGCAATATTTTCACCTAGGGCTTTCTGTTATATTGCAAGAAACGCATGTAATCTTCATCATAAGTGTTTTATTTTTTATTGTCATGTCTTTGAAGCCCAGTCCTCCCAAATCCTTAGCCAAAATGGAATTTTTCCACGATTTAAGATGTATATACTTCTTATTTGAGGAGTAATTTACCAAAAATTGCATTTATTTAATTACAAACACCAAGAAGTATATATTGTGCAGCTACAAAATTTGAGGAAAGCACTACAATGGAGGGCTTTGTGAGAACATCTCTTTTTTGCATGGGATAGGCAATTTGCTTTTCACAACATTAATTTAGCATTCACTTTGTTTATAAAGAATCACCATTTTTTTTCTATGGTTTTCCAGTGGACTTTCCAAATAATTTTTTACCTATTCATTTAGCTCTAGGGGCTGGCCATGAGCCGACCTATTTAGGAGTTCTTCGAGCTCGGCTCTGCTCAGTCTAAACCGAGCTTTGATTTGAACTCGAGCCTAATATATATAGGCTTGTTTGTTAGTCGAGCCAAACTCGAGCCTAATATATATAGGTTTGTTTGCTAATCTAGTCGAGCTTGAGCCTATCAAAGTTCAACTCATGAGGCTCACAAGTTGTTGAGGGAGACCTTGGCTTAGCACCTCGGCAGTTGAGGGAGACCTTGGCTCAGCACCTCGAGTGCTAAGGGAGACCTCGACTCGACACCTCAATAGTTGAGGGAGACCTCAGCTCGACACCTCGATAGTTGAGGGAGACCTCGGCTTGACACTTCAACAATTGAGGGAAACCTGCAATCATAGGCAATCGAGCTCAAACTTCTAAGCTTTTTACTTGAGCCAAGCTTGAGCTCAAGTCTCTAGTTCGAATTGAGCTTGAGCTCGAGCCTAATAGTTTATGAGCGACCCAAGCTCAAATATCCAAATATTCACCTAGGCTTGGCTTGAATCCACCCCTATTTAACTCTATTTGATCTTTAGTTTTGCATTGTATTTAAGGTCCTTGATGGTGTGCGATCTAGTGCTCCCTACTAGAGAATAGCTCAAACGCTTGTCTGGCGAGGTCAGTTGACTGAGCTGCAAAAATATAGTTAGAGTACCTAGGGAGCTTTACCCGGGGTGGGCACTCTGATGCTTAAGTTAGTAAAGAGTTTTGAAAGAGCTAGAAAGCGAGACAACAAGAGAGTTCTGAGAGCTAAATCGTGCGTACCTTCTTTGGTTGAAGGGGGCATCTATATATAGGCACATGTAGTCATGGGCTTCACATAATGTATCTGAGATCTTTGGGTGGATGTGGCTTACTGGCCTACCACGCTTGAAGATAGTTCACACAAATTGTGATTAGGCTTATCTGGTTTTCTCCGAAGTGAGTGGCATGGAGGTTAGCCTTATCGATCGGATAACGTGATCCTGGATGACTTAGAGGCGATAAGTCGTACGAGCAAGAATTGGTCACCACATCATGTGGGCCACCACCTCAATCTTGATCTGGTCAATTAGTCTTCGGAGGGAGGCCACCCGTCTTGCCCAAGTTCGTGGTCGGATCCCACTGGGGCACTGAGGTGTCGACCTGATTCTAGGCGGTCAAGGTGCATCCAAGGATGCTTTGAGGTGAATCTAGCTAGCTAGGTGTAGACGTGTCACTACCTACATGACATTGAGGTGTTGTACAACAGTTTGATGGTGCCATGTGGTTTAATATCACTCGAGGGCCAAATTTCCCCTCATTAATTGCCCCCACTCTCGAGTCTGAGGTGACGAGCTCGATGCGAGAGTAGTCTAATCCGAGGTAACTTTGGCACAAATTCTAACATCAACTATGGGCCAGTCGGTGGTTCGGGATCGAACTAGTTTGCTTGGTCTAGCTTGACTAACAAGTCACATCCAGGGCACGCGTAGACATCACGCGGGCATTAGGTCCTGCAGACACTAAAAATGCATTAAATTCATTTCACCTTGAAATGTGAACCGTCACACCCATTAGTACCGTTGGATCCGATTGATCTTAGTTGTCCACAACCCAGCTCACCCGTCTATAAATAGGGTCATTGGGGCCCTATTTCATTTATCCCTATGTTTGAAGTGGAGTCGGTGCTTTTGAGATCACAGAGCTCGGTGTGGTTGAAGTGGTCGATGTAGTCGATGAGGTTGGTCTTTCCGTCTTTGGTGAGTCGTTCTTCCCCCCATATTGTCTTTTCCTTTTCAATTATGTCTGATGTTGAGTCTGAGGGGGAAAGGTATCCTATCGGCTAGGCCGAGGAGGGGACCTAGGCTCAGAAATGACGAGGTTCTCATAAAGGGGCCTCATCCTCCCATTAGCTATCTACACAAGACTAAGCCCAAGTTTGGTCCCACAGAATTAACTGCCAAGGATGTATATGAGCTCGTAGTTCGGTACAGGATCCTAGACCAATCCTAGACCAATTCAGTTATTTCCATCCTTTGGGATGATATCCCTAGTTACACTATGAGAACGAGGTCACCATCTTCGAGGAGGCTCTAAAGGCAGATTTCCAATTCCCTCATCATTCATCAACTCCCAAGGTGTTGAACTACTAAAACATCACCTTGGGCCAGCTTCATCCTACCATTAGGATGGTCGACACCATTTCCTTCTATGACAATGTTGGCTTCCCTTTAAATATTTAGACCTTTGCTGGCACATGCTAGTTGAAAAGAAATCCCACTGAGAAGTACAATTATTACCTCTCCTACTGCTCTAGCTGTAAATTGTTGGGTAGCTTCCCTCCCAAGGCTCAAGACTAGAAGAGGAAGTACTTCTTGGATCTCAACGGCAGATGGCCATTCTCTATAGTATGGAGGGAAGGCACCAGGGATGCTGAGGAGGAGACCCTGAGTGAGCGCTTGCAGGTGAGAGTGCAAGTTCTAGTGAATAGGAGGTCATAGGTGAGTGAATTCTTGTTCAGAAGTTTGATCCAGGTTGGGCTGAGTCCTCCGGGTAGGTTGTCGTGCCAGACTCAGGCATTTTACTTCTTTGATTTTCTGACTTGGCAGTTTGGCTCACCTCAGTTTTCTTGTGTAGGAGACATGTCGGGTGTACCTACTTTAGGGCTCTTCCAAGCCATGAATAGGAAGAAGAGGAAGGTGGCTCCTCAGGTGTCACCTCAGGTTGCTGCTCCCAAGCCTATTGAGCGGAGTGCTGCTAAGGTCATGCCATTAGTCGACTTGGTAGAGGAAGATTGGCCAGAAGGGGTTGCATCAGGGTTTGGAGCCGTTCGGGCTACTAAGGAGGATCAACCACCCCCCAAGGTCGCGGCAACTGCCACATTAGAGGCCGAGTCTAGGGCCGAGGAGAGGCATTCTGTCATGGACTTCCGAATGACTTTAGAGAAGAGCTAGTAGGTTGTCTTTCCTAAAGAGGTCGAGGAGCTTCGTGAGTGGTACCCCAGCCAGATCATTGGAAGAACCATGTGTTACCTAATGGTGGTAAGGGTCAAACTTCCTCTTTTATACTTAACATGCTCATCATTCCTTACTGATTCTTGATCTTTCTTCTTCTTTCTCAAGCAAACACCCTAATACATGCCTTGCTAGGGTAGGCCAAAGCGGGTGTGGTGAGGGTCGAAGCCTTGGAGAAGGAGGTAGCAGAGTGCAGAGCTCATCTTGAATGGGTCGTCAAGCTTATCATTGACATGAAAGCCAAGCTAGTATAGGAGCGAAGTAAGAGCGGTGACTTGGCAGCGGGATCGAGAAGCTGACTGGTGAGTTGTAACAAAATCATCATGAGCTAGTGAAAAAAAAGTCAAGCTCGCAGAGAGAAGATCAAAGTTTGCCGAAGACATTCGTGCCATTGGGGTTTGCGTAATCTAGGAATTCCAAGATTCCATAGAATTTCAGAATGACGGGGAAGAGTTTGGTACTGGTGCCTATTGCCATAGGTTCAAGCTATACCGGATGCTTGTGGCCTTAGTGTGTCTGAAATTCGACCTAGGGAAGCTGAAGAGATCGGCATGCACCAACAAGATGATGATCAAGGTTGATCAGGAGCCCGACTTTGAGGAGGAGGACAAAGTTGAAGGCATTGCAGGGGATGGTGTTCGTGTCGAAGTAGCAAGCTTTGGTGGCAACGACGAGCCCCAAAACAACTGATTTTATTGCCTCTTTTCTTAGACCTCCCATACATTTGCTATGTATTCTAAGCCTCCAAGCTCAATTCTTCATATTTCTTGTTCTTGTTTTTTGTAGCACTGATGTAAACCACTCTTTTTGACAAGTAATGAAATTTATTTTCCTCGGGTGTCGAGTTCCCTTTTGTGCCTATTATTTTCCAAGACTAGGTGCAAACATGTCGTTACCTACATGACACTGAGGTGTTATACAACGGTATGATGGTGCCACGTGGCGTAATATCCACTAGAAGGCCAAATTGCCCCTCATTAGTCATATTTAGGTTGCATTTGTTTGCGGTGTAAATACAAACTAGTGTAATTAAACACTTTGATTTGTATTTCTCGATGTTTGGGTGGAGTGTAGTTAAACATAAAAAATCGATGTAAAACTCCACTCAGATCGAGTTTAATCGATATAAATACAACTTCGATAAAAACAATGTAAATGTTTACATTAATAATCACACTTTTCGGTTTACAATGGTCCATAACTATAAATTGATCAGTGTACTTTTACTTTTACATTGCATTCAAATGCAGCCTTCAGTAGAACGTAAAGAGTATATCCCATTTTAAGTGAAAATATAAGTAGAAAGCGAGGCATACAATGTGAAGAGTATATCTAATTTTGTCATAGATAATAGAGTGATGTTTGGCACCGA